>NC_079191.1:261549918-261792418 GCF_029499605.1 Hyla sarda | reverse complement strand
CTGGATTTCAGCCAAGCACAATACCTGTACTGTCTAAATTCATCTCAGCTAGGCCAAAGCCTAAAGAACCTGCAGACACTTCAAAACGTGAATTATCAAGCTCATCTACAATCCTATTGACTACTACTCAACTCAAGAAAAACATTATTAGCACAGTGGCCTGCATAGATATTCTCAATACTACAAGTCCCAGAAAGCCTGCGAGGTATCCTGTGTCCCGGTTGCCTCTAGAGAAACTGCATAACTGTAAAGACTGTTTCTTAAGAATTACAAGTAAAAGTTCTGGTTCTTGGATAATTCCTGCTGTGAACATTCCTTTATTGAAAACCGTTATTGGGTTGGTTGACAGCGGTTACCATACTGGAAGAACCACATCCTGGTATCACGAATAATCAGGAGTTAATAACACCTTACCCCACAGGGTTAATACCACCAGACCCTGCTACACTATTGCAACACCACAGCTCACCACATAGCTTTTGGCATTCTACGAACAGGATATGGATGTATGCCTTTAATAACTCAGCTACCCTGACCACCTGCAAAGAAAAACGGGTGTACACCGTTATTACAAGTGCCATTAGTCCTCCCCCTTTGCAGGAATGTGTATAGAGAACTGTCCAGGATTGTTGCAAGTCATGACGGAAATTGCGCCCAAAAGTGTACAGGACATTGTTGCTGAAATTGTGCTTTTCCGGGGCGCTAGAAAAAGTAAGGGGGAGGTGAAGAATATTGTATTGTGGCCATGTGTAAAATCAAGAACGAAGCCATGCTACATGCTTCGCTGCAGGAAGTACCTGAAAGGGTTAAGGAAGAACCAAAGAAGCATGCCAAAATGTCCTGCGCTGGTCTGCGTCCCGCCCCTGGGTGTGGAAATCATGTAGCTGTTCTTATGCCGAAGTGGAACTGTTATCTTATGCTTGTGTTTGCAGGGGGACAGGAAGTCAGAGCTGCACCGATTACGTCCTTCCGGACGGCGGCCATTTTGTTGAAGCCTGATATAAAACAGAGCAAGAAGCCCGCCCTTTACAGTCCGGAGTTGGTGTGCAGAGATGGCGGAGCCCACCGGTACATGTGAGGAGAGCAGCAAGATGGTGCCGGAACAGCAGAAAGTTGCCGCGGCTGCAGCGCAACTTTTCCAAGACTTAGCTAACCACTTTTTCTACTCCTTCATCCTACTCAAGTCCCGACAGGGAACCCCTAGTGCAGAAGTCCGCTCCAGTAAGCGCATCCCGCGGTCACTCCCCCTTCCTCAGTGGGTGTTCGGCGATGAGCCTGCGCTTATACAGTATATTTTGGACCATGTGCTTCCCCAGCCAGGGAAGTCCTATCCACTGGTCCCCACAGCCCAGGCAGGGAGAGCCCACAGGGAGGCCAAAATTACCGGCATCATTGAAAAGCTAAAAGCCCAGCACAGAGAAAGATATGAGCAGAAACGCAACAGAGGGACACTAAAAAGCTGGAAGCTCTATACATACGCATGCTGGACTATCCACGAGAGGGCGAGGCACCCTTAGAGCACCACCGCACCACAGTCGTTACATTCGATAAAGCACAAGGCTTTGGTACCCTCCAGGACTGCCGACATGGTCAACAGAAAGGCTGTTCAGCGGGACTACTTGCCTACAAAGTATCACTCCCTTGAGCAAGGGGAGAGAGTGGAGTACACCCCAGTCAAGAGTCTGCGGAGTGAATGGGCTGCAGCTATAACTAGGCCCAAAAACCCCACTCAGCTACCCTTGATTTATTTCCCATTGGACGACTGGGAAGCAGATCCCCCTGGAATTCGGCCGATGAGGTTGCCAGATCCAGCCTGGGAAGAAGAAATGTCCAAGTACAAGGTGCCAATCATGGATCCCAAGTACATGAAGAGGTCAACATCAGCATCATCGCTAACGGAAAATGTGCCCAGGCCTACTCCCTCTGAGGAGGTGTGGCCTAATCAGCTGGCACCGACTGATGTGCCGCGGCCTACTCCACCTAAGGAGGTGTGGCTGAACCAGCTGGCACCACCTGTTGTACCAGTGGCCTCAGCCGCTGCCATTAATGTTGTGGTTAGTGTGAATCCGTAAACAACACAGTCCCGGCTCTCCAATGTAGCCTGGGACACTACTGTCAATCCCATAAGGGAAACCCATCCTCGTGCCCCTAGATACATGTTGCAAAATAGGAAGCACGCCGATAGGCGAGGTTGGGAAGAAAGAAGATCCAGTTTCTAAAGTCATCATTTTTGCTCATTATTAACTGTGTGGTACATGAGTACCATCTTATTGTTACTGGTTTTTCAGTTCTGCAACAGTTCGAGATAAAGTGCCTGGCAGAACTATGCCAAGACGTTCGATTGTTTTGCAACGCAACCACCTTTGTAAGTTTGTGCCCAGCTCCGGCCGAGAGACTCCTTGCCTGAGGAGATTCTATTAAGTTTTGTGCCCGGATATAGCCGAGTTTTCATCCAGGACTCCATAATGTAGGTGGACTGTCGAGCCTTACATGTCTGTTAATGTAAATGTAATAATAGTAATATATTTTTGTGCACAAAATTTTGCACTCAAACAGCAGATAAAGGTAACTTGAGTTTCTCAATTGTTTTGCTGCTGATATGTAGCCTTTGTGTTCCAAGCAAATAAAGTAAAACATAATTTATGGTTACATAAATGGAAAAATGTTAATGGATTACTGTACAGAAGTACAAAATCCCTGTACGGAAGTACAAAATTATATCACGTGCTATAGTGTTCCCTTAAAGGTGCTGTCCCAGTTCCTCTGGGAGTTACAAGAAAAGCCACCCTTCACTAGCGCCTAATTAATAAGATTTCAAGTCTGACTGTTCATAAAATTCAGTGTACACATAAAGTTCAATACATACAAATCCAAGTAGTGTACATCCCTAAAGTCTAGTACACATATCTCACTAAAAAAAATGTATATACCTACCTCACAAGCACACAAGAAAATTAGTCTTAGGGAGTGTAACCTGTTTATTACCAGTCCATACCACTGTTATGCCCAAATGTCATGTACTAATATGTTCTTTCTTATCTCTACGTGTTCAGGATGCTTTTGTGGCCAGAAGGTATTCCTGTAGCTAACTAAAAAAAAATACACGTATACAAAAAGGTAATAGTAAGTGTACTTGTTATCTAGATCCAGAGTTCTAGGGGTAAGTGTCTAGTACCGATAGACTCTAGCAGCTAAGGCATTGGGCAGAAAGCCTCAGGCAACCCAATCCGCAACCAGTGTATAACAAAGGAAATAATGAGTGATATAATATTAACTGCATTTCAATGAAAAAAAAAAAAGGAGCAGTGAGATAATGTCAAGTATGTAGTAGCATTGTAGTCATTATACATACTTTGAACAATTGTCATTCATTGTGAAATGTCAAATATCAGTCATAGTACAATGTCAGTAAGATTGTTACCTATAGTCAGATGTGATAGCTATTCATAATTCATGAATAGTCTTTGGAGATGCATAATCAAACAAAATAAAAAAGATATGCCTGTACTAAAGAAAAAGGTATTGAGATAAAGCATAAAATAATGGACATTTTATTGAGGAATATTAATATTTAGTGAGTCTTAAGGAAAAAATCTATTCCGAATCATCCTGTTTATAACAAGTTACAGAGCATGTATGGACATTATTCATATGTACGGAGACTCTACATTTTTTTTCATCTTTTTATTGTTTTTCAGCCTGAAATGGGACATTGTGATTAAATGCTTCAGGACTGCATCTGGCCCTATGGCCATTTCGTTCCTCTCCCTAATGGGACAGACATCGACGACTTTTATTAAGTAAGGGGGTTTGTGGTGTCCTGGTTCAGGACATGGTCATGTACCTTCCCTAAGTCCCCTCAGGAAGAGTCCCTGCAGTCCATAGGGCTCTCCTGCAGGGTTCACCCCTTTGCTCACCTTATATTGTCTCATATAAATCCATTGTATATATTGTGTATTCATTGTCAATATGTATAAAGTTTGTACAAATGTGTACAGAAGTGTTAGTCATGTGAAGCACTGTCATGTGACATACTCAGAGTTCCTTGGGTACAGGACCCACAGGCTTTGCAACCAATGGGCTTTAGTCCAGCCTCCTTAGCATATAAGGGGCTGTAGTCTCTAAACTTGCTCTCTTATCTTCTGGATTTCAGCCAAGCACAATACCTGTACTATCTAAATTTATCTCAGCTAGGCCAAAGCCTAAAGAACCTGCAGCCACTTCAAAACGTGAGTTATCAAGCTCCATCTACAATCCTAGTGACTACTACTCAACTCAAGAATAATATAAGTAGCACAGTGGCCTGCATAGATATTCTCAATACTACAAGTCCCAGCAAGCTTGCGAGGCCTCTAGAGAAACTGCATAACTGTAAAGACTGTTTCTTAAGAATTACAAGTAAAAGTTCTGGTTCTTGCATAATTCCTGCTGTGGAAATTCCTTTATTGAAGATCGTTATTGGGTTGGTTGACGGCAGTTACCATACCGGAAGAACCACATCCTGGCGTCACGAATAATCAGGGGTTAATAACACCTTACCCCACAGGGTTAATACCACCAGACCCTGCTACACTATTGCAAAACCCCAGCTCACCACAGTGGAATGTTTTGGATTCAGTACAGTTTTTTAATTTTCTTTTAAGTTGGCTGAAAGGAATATTTATTTTCCATTTTTTTTAAATGGAAAGGAAGGATAGCTGTAGGCATCAACTTTCTTTAAAAAGGTGGCAGTGAGAATCGCGATTGAGTTATGATAAATTTCTAAATCTAAGAATTATATATATATATATATATATATATTTTTTTTTTTTTTTTGAGTATTAGGAGGGAAGTGTGATGCCCCAGGGATTACTGTTTATATCCTCCACTAATCGGTTGATTTGATCTGTTGATCCTTTCCAGAGGAAGAACAGATCGTCGATGTATCTTTTATGTACGATACAAAAAGGCAGAGCAGAACCGGAGATAATAAGTGTGTGGTATACAAACAAAACCACTGTAACACCCTCCTTAATAGGTAGTAGCCCCTAAAACTAGCATGACTCCAAAAACATATACCAATCAAAAAATCGGAAGCCAAGGGAGTAATTTATTACGATATAAAAATACAATTTTTATTGATATGCATTAAAATCAAACACACATATAGAGGCAAACAATACATCAAGAAAAAGCGGCAACACCAGTTATCCTGCAACCATGATGGCAATCAAGTGGTATATCATATAAAATGAGGTAACATCAAGAAATGTAAACACAAACACCAATCTCCATATCAAGGATATACTCACTGAGTACAACACGTATGTAAACAAATTTAGTAAAGTGCTAGATAAACAGCATATAAGGTGCTGTGTATTGATATATAAGCTCTATATAAGAACTACAGTGCATAGTACAACACAAATATATTGCATAATACGCACAGGAGACCAGACAGGTCACAGAAAAGCTGCAGGGACCGGGATGCCGCAATTCCAACGTTTGTTTTGGTACGCTGACCTTCGTCTTTTATATACGATCACATGGTTTAAAAATAATTTATGTGAGGTGATAAAAAGGTCTTCAAATCTGCCCATGACAAGATTTGCGTATGACGCACCGTCGTGCCCATCGCTTGGCCACTGGTCTGGTGGTAGGTGGCACCGTCATATTTAAAAAAATTGTTAGTTAATGTGGTTTCCAGGAATTCTATTAAAAAAATTTCTGCAGTGGAGGTATAGAGGGATCTTCACTTAGGATATCACTGATACATGTTAATCCTATATTATGTTGGATATTGCTATATAAAGCCGCTACGTCCATGGTGATAAATGTATATCCATTTTCCGATTTTAGATTTTTTAACAATAGGATAAAATTGTGATATTACTCTAGAGATGGTGTTGTTTTCTGATATGATGTCTATTGGAAGATCATCATGTATCGTTACGATCGACATTTCCAATTCTTTGCTTGGAGATGGTGAAAGCCTTAATGTTGTTGGATCTGTGTATTCTCTTGGGTGTTCTCTTCCAATTTCTTCTTCTAGACGATCGATGGTACTCTTAATTTCTAGGATTTGCATCCTCGTTTGTATAGGGGTTGCTGGCAGGTCGGCAGCCAATGTGAGGTGATCGAGACATGTAGGATCCTCCATCCCTGGATGTTCCATTTTGTAACTTTTTTAGGGTTCTTTATAGTTAATTTCTTGTTGTTTTGTTTTGTAGTGATTGTTAGTGTGATATTTATTGTGGTTTTTATTGCTGTTATTGTTGCCTTTTGAGCTGTTGTTATTATTCCTTGCTGGATTATAAATGGTTTTGGAATTAAAGATTTTGTGTTTAATCTCATCATTATTTTCATAATGTTGTTTTATTCCACATGATGATTCATGTGGGTTCCTATAGGAATTGGCATATTTGTAGTGATGTGATTCATCCTGTGCTCTGGGGGTTGTCTTAGTGTGATGATATGGTTTTCTTGTTTCTTCATCTTCCATCTCTTCTTGTATGGATCTTTTCTTATTCCATGTCCTGTAAATGTCCTCTTTTTTATCATCTCTATCTCGTTAAAATTTTTGTGCTTTTTTCATAATTTCTTTCTGCATTTTCCCAATTCTATTGGAAACCCTTTTATCATATTTACCATATTCAGTATAATGTACAAAATAATTGAGTTGCAATATAACATGTTCTATTTTATTTGTAATTTTAGCACAAAGTGAAATTCTTTTTTTTTTTTAAACACGCTGTAACATAATTTGAGAGCATTCAGTTAATACCTCATCCCGCTCTTGTATATAATCAGAGTCATTTTTGAAAGTTGGATCAATGTTTATGTTTTTATCGCTCAACTTCTGCACATATAACTATGGTCTTTTAAAATATCTAATTATGTATTCTGTATTTCTCTTTTAATTTTTTTTTTACATTTAGTATATATTATTTGTATCTTTGTGTCGTATAGTGTACACTTAATTAGGGCTACATTAATTATTATTAATGTCATTGTTCTAAATATTCTGACCCAATGCTCTTTTAATGGTCATTTACTATCTATCTACTACTTTTTTTTTTTTTTTACTATAGGTCACTTTAGATTTTTCCAACCCTGATATTTTTTCTTCACTAGGATAGGGCAAAAGTTTAAGGACCATTAGAATGATCATGGCAGTGGGCTGTAAAGTAGTCATGGTGACAGATGTCAAGGCTACTTTTAGACTGCTGCTTTATACAATTTTCATTACAATTAGTTTAACAAATAGGAGTCTTGATCAACTGGCATAGAATAGATGGGTTCACGTCATTTTTCTCCCTTTGAAATGTTAGAGTGTACTAGGCAAGTGCATTACTGTTATTGTTTACAAGTTCCTAAGGTAGCCGGACAATTTTGCCAACATCCTAACACTGACGACATGCTAATAACATGTTGCCATAGCAATGACGACATTAACAATTTATATAACTGAACACAGCATTTGTGGAGCACTTATGTATAAATCACTGCATTTATCTTAAACGTCAGTTACATGTTTGTGTGCATTAATAATAATTTCATATATGGAAGTAAGTGTGTTGTTGATGCCTCTAATATTAGATCACATACTAGGTAGAGATGAGCAAGCCAAATCATAGAAACCAGGTAGCTCAGAACTTGCGTTGTGGCCCCCATCTTAGACATGCTGAGCAGTGTCATACACAGGACAACTCCCTGTGGAACTACAGAGCCCAGCAATAGAAAGCTTCCACACTACAACACAAAGCAGTTTGAAAAAAGTATTGTGCAGTAGTCTGGGCTGACCTGTTTACTGTGTCCAGTGATTCTGCGGTACTACATTTCACAGCAGTGTGACAGCACAACGAGCCCATAGAAAGTTTTCACACTACAATACAAAGCAAAGCAGTGGGCTGACTTGCATTTTTACTGTATTTTCTAGATCTAACCAAAAAACACTAGATTTCTAGGTGGGTTTAAAGGGAATATGTTGTCATTGCCACCTGTACTAACCTGTTGGTACAGTCTGGTAGTGCGGGTGAAACTGATGATAATGATACTTACCTAACCCCAATTCATGGTGCGTTCACTTGTTATCTTTCTTAAAGGGCAACTGCAGTGAAATAAATGTATCCCCTATCTGCAGGATAGGGGATAAGTGTCTGATCATCTCCTGAATGGGGCGCGGCTGTGCGCGGCTAATGCACAGGTCATCGATCTCACTGAGCTTGACGGACATCCCCCCCATACAGCTCTATGGGAGAGGTGGGGTTGCACGAATGATGCATCCCCGCCTCTCCCATACAACTACATGGAGGAAGCGTGTCGGTCGCCGAGTCATGCTGCGGCTGGCATGCCTCCTGCAGAGGAGTGACGCGGCAGAGACGGGGCCCCGTGCAGGAGATCACGGGGGAGTCCCAGCGTTCAGAGCCTCCACAATCAGACACTGTGGATAGGGGATAAGTTTGTTTTACTGTATATTTCCTTTAATCGGGTGGTAGGCTTTGCTCCAGGAGCATGCTGATGTCACCAAGCATGCTGCCAGAATAAGGAAGATAACGGGAGAACGGATCAAGGATTGGGTTGGTAGTTTTCATTATCATCAGTGTCACCCACACTATACCAACAGGTTAGTGCAAGTGACACTAAGGACAGATTCAAACATTTCTAGGCCTCTTATGTAACATTACCTGTATTTTTTGAGTTTAACTAAAAAAAGAGCATTTCTAGCTGGGTTTACAAAAAACAGCTAGTTATGAAAGTGAAAGTTTACTTTTTTGAAGAATCTTTTTAAAGAAAAATTAAAAATGTCTGGTAAAGAAATGTCAGCTGGAGGAAGTACGCATAGACATATGAAATGGCTGTCCTGAATGACCCTGCCATCTGTGTTACTTCCGGCTTTGTTTGTGCATCGTTACCCAGAATTTAAGAAGATATCTTGAGCTGTTGGTGAGTGCCGTCTTTATATTCTCTTTTTTTATTGGCATCTGGTAACCTACTTCCGGCTTTGTTTGAGCACTGTTACCCAGAATTTAAGAAGATATCTTGAGCTGTTGGTGAGTGCCATCTTTATATTCTCTTTTTTTAATAGCATCTGGTAACTGACTAGTTGGAAGAAGACTTGGTAGAGGAAAGGATACAAACCATATCCAACAATATCTAAATTGTAGAAGCAGCTATGTAATAAATATGCTGGAATGTCTCTATGGTTTATGATATACATTGGACATACAGTAAACTGCTCCAATATTACAAATGGATCATATGAATGAACAACATGGTGTCTCCCGGCACTTAAGAAAGTATTATAATAATAATTCTGCCTTAATGGTAATTACACCTCTCAAAAAAATCTGTAATAGTAATTTAAAATTACTATGCAGCAAAGAAATGTATTGAATTTTTAGAATGAATTAATCATGCCCTAGTGGTCTAAATGAAACGTTAGAGCAGGTATATTGATTTCCTTCATCATAGAATATGCATGGGTCAAAATATAATGGATATAGGCATTCATAAATGTGAGTGTTATAAAAGTAAATGGATTTTTTTTTTAGAATGGAAAGATATACCAATTTATTTATTATGATATATATATATATGTATATATATATATATATATATATATATATATTACTATTTATGTACCATGCATGAAATTAGTAACCAAAAAGAAGGAAAAGTCCGCTCACCTCTCCATGCGAGTTGTAGCTGCAATGATTCTTTATTGCTCCAGGTGCTGTTAGGAGTTGCTGCTGTGGACAAGGTACGTAGCGGAAAGGAGTAACTCACTTGGAGTGAAGATCACTCAGCACTTCCAGACACATCAGTAGATATGAAACACAAGCATTTATTTTGTTTTCTTAAAAAACATCAGGGCAGCAAATCATGTTAAAAACATGGACCGACATGTTTTGGCTGTGTAGCCTTTCTCAAGGTATATTAGTATGACAACATGTGGGTCTGCAATTTTACATCGGTCATTGTCAGTCGTTGCATGTGCAACATTTCCCCTATTTAACATGTTATCTTTTAATGAAAATTGGGAAATTATTGTGAATAAGGCAATACCATATCATTATAATTAATTTTAATTTTTTTACATCCCTCCCGCCTGTAAAGTCTTTGTGCTTACCCATCCATGGGAAGCCACAGGGGGAGTGCACAGCCTGTTGCAATGCATTCCACTGGAGGCCAGATATGGCATATGTGGAGCTTATCACCTTTGACACTGTGTTCTAATGCCTGACTGGAAGTAACGCACAACGTCACATTCCGAAACCTGTGGGGAAAATTAGACCGGAAAAGAAGACTGGTGAGTATATTTATATTGTACTATGTTTATACTTCATAGGTTATATAGATTACCGCCAAACACGTCACCCACGCACTCTGTATCTTGTTTTTTAATGAATTTGCCACATTTGTTAGAACCTTTGATATATTGCTTTCTGGCAATTTGTGGAACAGCATCTGATGCCTTCTTGGGATGATCCCTTATGCCATATATATAAAGTAGACCTGGAGGGAGGATTATTGGTTGGTGTCCCCCCATAGTGGAGTAAGTTCACCTTTATATTAAATAAGAACTGTAGTGCAATATAACTTATCCCCTGTCGGAAGGTTAGTGGATAAGTTATAGATCGCAGGGGGTCTGACCACTGGGACCCCCGCGATCTCCTGTACAGGGCCACGGCAGCATGCTGTACAAGATGAGACGGAAGACACGCCCCCTTAACGTATCCGTAGAGATACATGGAGGGGGTGTCTGCCACGGCTTCCTGCTGGGGACAACACTGCACTTCCTGCAGACTGCTTCGGACCATACAGGAGATTGCAGGGGGCCCCAGCAGTCGGACCCCCGTGATCTATAACTTATCCCCTATCCTTCGAATAGGGAATAAGTTATATTGCACTACAATTCTCCTTTAATGCAACCTACATACTAATATTCCCTTAACCTTTGAACATTAGAAACATTTTCGTTTTACTTGTCACGCCCAGGCAGGGAAGAGTGAAACCCTAAATCCACCCACTCACACTTGCTCTGCCTACTTGCGTACCTGCCCTAGGTGTCTGGTCCACAACAACAGTGACAGTCCCTGCCTGAATAAGTGCAGGGAGTCAAACATAAACAAAATAAACAGGGCGTTTCCACAGTAACCAGAATAACAAAAGACCTCAGTGCAGATTAACCCTTTGAGTTCTTACACTACTATTTTTATTATTTATCAGACCCATTCTATGAGATTTAAGACTTCCTTCCAGCTCCCCTCACAAATCCCAGTGAATGTTGGTGACAGTGGGTTGATGAGGTGATTGTCTAGAGACCTCCTATACACACCAGGTAAATCCTTTCATATATTTTTTTTTAAATACAACCTATAACTGGATTGCAGCGCTACCTAGTTTTTTAGTTGCTTTGTTTTTACTGTGGACTGGTTGGGTAATCCTCCATCATTTCAGAAGGATAAAGAGTCTCAAGAGTAGAGCAAACAGTGTGTGTCTGGCACTACAGCAATATCTGAGGGTCTGTTCACATTTGTGTGTGGAAGGCTCTGCTAAGGCATGAATCCTGCATGATATACTCAGGTAATAGGTCGTGCCCTATTGCAAAGATGTAGACAGTGAGAAGTGCTAGTGGATAACGTAGAATGGAACAATGGCTACTCACCACTACCGGAGATACCACACTTTATTCACCTGTTTTCCAAGTGCAAACAGATACTGAGGCGGGGGGCAGCAACGGAGTTAGCAGGGGAAAGCGGTCAGCACAAGACAGATGTTTCTTACGTCATCACGTATTTCTTCAGGCATCTGACTTCATGGCGTACAGGTAAGGTTAAATCCTCTCTCACCTCTAATTACTTAGGTGACACCTGTGGCTAGAATGCACACTACATATCTAATTACAAACACATAATAACTATACAAAAAAAGACTTTACAAAAACAAACCTAAATCGTTCCTGTCATTCAAGCCCATAGAGCCGAGAGCGTCCAATTTTAGAATCCATTTGGCTTCACATTGGAGGAGCAGATTGTTCCTGTTTCCCACAGTAGGTGGCATGTTAATTATTTCGAACCCTGTAAATCTGAGCACTCTCCCATCATTATTACGTTTTTCTTTCGTGGAGTTTGGGGGCTCCACGACCGGTTTTTAGCGGATCGAGATGCTCTCTGATTCTGACTTAAAGCTGCCTAATCGTTTTACCGATATAGAAAAGTCCACAACAGCACAATAAGGCATATACTACATATGTAGTGTGGCATGTAACTAGTCTCTTCTGAACATAGCAGTAAGACAGTAAAACTAGGTGGTTATACACATGTTCAGAAGAGACTAGTTACGTGCCGCAATACATATGTAGTACATGCCTTATTCTGTCCTTGTGGACTTTTCTATATCAGTAAAATGATTAGGCAGCTTCAGAATCAGAGAGCATCTTGATTCGCTAAAAACAGGTCGCGAGCCCCCAAACTGATAGCACATATGAAAGAAAAACATAAGAATGATGGGAGAGTGCTCAGATTTACAGGGCTTGAAACAGTTAAAGTGTCACGATGCCGGCTGGCAGGAGGTGGATCCTCTGTGCCAGAGAGGGATTGGCGTGGACCGTGCTAGTGGACCGGTTCTAAGTCACTACTGGTATTCACCAGAGCCCGCCGCAAAGCGGGATGGTCTTGCTGCGGCGGTAGTGACCAGGTCGTATCCACTAGCAACGGCTCAACCTCTCTGACTGCTGAAGATAGGCGCGGTACAAGGGAGTAGACAGAAGCAAGGTCGGACGTAGCAGAAGGTCGGGGCAGGCAGCAAGGATCGTAGTCAGGGGCAACGGCAGGAGGTCGGAACACAGGCTAAGAACACACAAGGGAACGCTTTCACTAGGCACAAGGGCAACAAGATCCGGCGAGGGAGTGCAGGGGAAGTGAGGTATATATAAGGAGTGCACAGGTGAACACACTAATTAGAACCACTGCGCCAATCAGCGGCGCAGTGGCCCTTTAAATCGCAGAGACCCGGCGCGCGCGCGCCCTAGGGAGCGGGGCCGCGCGCGCCGGGACAGGACCGACGGAGAGCAAGTCAGGTACGGGAGCCGGGGTGCGCATCGCGAGCGGGCGCCACCCGCATCGCGAATCGCATCCCGGCTGGAGGCGGTATCGCAGCGCACCCGGTCAGTGGATCTGACCGGGGCGCTGCAGTAACGAGAGTGTAGCGAGCGCTCCGGGGAGGAGCGGGGACCCGGAGCGCTCGGCGTAACAGTACCCCCCCCCCTTGGGTCTCCCCCTCTTCTTAGAGCCTGGGAACCTGAGGAGCAGACTTTTGTCTAGGATGTTGTCCTCAGGTTCCCAGGATCTCTCTTCAGGTCCACAGCCCTCCCAATCCACCAAAAAGAACCTTTTTCCTCTGACCGTCTTGGAGGCCAGTATCTCTTTCACTGAGAAGACGTCAGAAGAACCGGAAACAGGAGTGGGAGAAACAAGCTTGGGAGAGAAACGGTTGATGATGAGTGGTTTAAGAAGAGAGACATGAAAGGCATTAGGAATACGAAGAGAAGGAGGAAGAAGAAGTTTGTAAGAGACAGGATTAATTTGGCACAAGACTTTGAAAGGACCAAGATAGCGTGGTCCTAGTTTGTAACTGGGGACACGAAAGCGGACATATTTAGCGGAGAGCCATACCTTGTCTCCGGGAGCAAAAATGGGGGTGCTCTTCTTTTCTTATCGGCAAACTTTTTCATGCGAGATGAAGCCTGTAAAAGAGAATTTTGGGTCTCTTTCCATATGGTGGAAAGATCACGAGTCACTTCATCTACAGCGGGCAAACCAGAGGACAAGGGAATAGGGAGGGGGGGAATAGGGTGACGGCCGTACACCACGAAAAATGGGGATTTAGCAGGAGATTATACGAGAATTCGGCCCATGGTAGAAGATCTGCCCAGTCATCCTGGCGGGAGGAAACAAAATGCCGTAAATAATCACCCAGGACCTGGTTAATTCTTTCTACTTGCCCATTGGATTGAGGATGATAAGCAGAAGAAAAGTTTAATTTAATCTTGAGTTGTTTACAGAGGGCCCTCCAGAATTTTGACACGAATTGGACGCCTCTATCCGAGACGATCTGCGTGGGCAACCCGTGAAGACGAAAAATGTGTACAAAAAATTGTTTAGCCAACTGAGGCGCTGAAGGAAGACCAGGAAGAGGAATAAAATGTGCCATCTTGGAAAATCGATCAACGACCACCCAAACAACAGTGTTGCCACGGGATGGGGGTAAGTCTGTAATAAAGTCCATACCAATCAGAGACCAAGGCTGTTCGGGGACAGGCAGAGGGTGAAGGAGACCAGCAGGCTTCTGGCGAGGAGTCTTGTCCCGGGCACAGACAGTGCAGGCCCGCACAAAATCAACAACATCCGTCTCCAGAGTCGGCCACCAATAGAAACGAGAGATGAGTTGCACGGATTTCTTGATGCCCGCATGGCCTGCGAGATGGGAGGAGTGACCCCATTTGAGGATTCCGAGGCGTTGGCGTGGAGAGACGAAGGTCTTCCCTGGAGGAGTTTGCCTGATGGAGGCTGGAGAAGTGGAGATCAGGCAGTCAGGAGGAATGATGTGTTGCGGAGAGAGCTCTACTTCCGAGGCATCCGAGGAACGAGAGAGAGCATCGGCCCTGATGTTCTTATCGGCAGGGCGAAAGTGAATTTCAAAATTAAACCGGGCAAAGAACAGAGACCACCTGGCCTGGCGAGGATTCAGCCGTTGGGCAGACTGGAGATAGGAGAGATTCTTGTGATCGGTGTAAATAATAACTGGAAATTTAGATCCCTCCAGCAGATGCCTCCATTCCTCAAGTGCTAATTTAATGGCCAGTAGCTCTCGATCTCCGATGGAGTAGTTCCTCTCCGCCGGAGAGAAGGTCCTAGAAAAATAACCACAGGTAACAGCATGCCCGGAAGAATTTTTTTGTAGAAGAACCGCTCCAGCTCCTACTGAGGAGGCATCAACCTCCAATAGGAAGGGTTTAGATGGGTCAGGTCTGGAGAGCACGGGAGCAGAAGAAAAGGCCGACTTGAGCCGTTTAAAGGCGTCTTCCGCTTGAGGAGGCCAGGACTTAGGATTGGCATTCTTCTTGGTTAAAGCCACGATAGGAGCCACAATGGTGGAAAAATGTGGAATAAATTGTCTGTAATAATTGGCGAACCCCAAAAAACGTTGGATAGCACGGAGTCCGGAGGGGCATGGCCAATCTAAGACGGCAGAGAGTTTGTCTGGATCCATTTGTAGTCCCTGGCCAGAGACCAAGTATCCTAGGAAAGGAAGAGATTGACATTCAAACAGACATTTCTCCATTTTGGCATAAAGTTGATTGTCACGAAGTCTCTGAAGAACCATGTGGACATGCTGGCGGTGTTCTTCTAGGTTGGCAGAAAAAATCAGAATATCGTCCAGATACACAACAACACAGGAATATAAGAGATCACGAAAAATTTCATTAACAAAGTCTTGGAAGACGGCAGGGGCGTTGCACAGGCCAAAGGGCATGACCAGATACTCAAAGTGTCCATCTCTAGTGTTAAATGCCGTTTTCCATTCATCCCCCTCCCTGATGCGGATGAGATTATAAGCACCTCTTAAGTCCAGTTTGGTAAAGATGTGGGCACCTTGGAGGCGATCAAAGAGTTCAGAGATAAGAGGTAGAGGGTAGCGGTTCTTTACCGTGATTTTATTAAGACCGCGGTAGTCAATGCAAGGACGTAGGGAGCCATCTTTTTTGGACACAAAGAAAAATCCCGCTCCGGCAGGAGAGGAGGATTTGCGGATAAACCCCTTTTTTAAATTTTCCTGGATGTATTCAAACATAGCAAGAGTCTCTGGGGCGGACAGAGGATAAATTCTGCCCCGGGGTGGAGTAGTGCCCGGGAGGAGGTCATTAGGACAGTCATAAGGCCTGTGAGGAGGTAGAGTCTCAGCTTGTTTTTTGCAAAACACATCAGCAAAGTCCATATAGGCCTTAGGGAGACCAGTTACAGGGGGAACCACAGGGTCACGGCAGGGAGTACTGGGAACCGGTTTAAGGCAGTCCTTGAAACAAGAGATACCCCAGCTCTTGATCTCCCCTGTGGACCAATCCAGGGTTGGGGAATGGCGTTGGAGCCACGGTAGTCCAAGGAGAATTTCGGAAGTGCAATTGGGGAGGACCAAGAACTCAATTTTTTCTTGATGAGGTCCGATGCACATTAGAAGGGGCTCTGTGCGGTAACGTATGGTACAGTCCAATCTTTCATTGTTAACACAATTGATGTAGAGGGGCCTGGCGAGACTGGTTACCGGGATGTTGAACCTGTTGATGAGAGAAGCCAAAATAAAGTTTCCTGCAGATCCGGAATCCAAGAAGGCCATAGTAGAGAAGGAGAAGGTAGATGCAGATATCCGCACAGGCACAGTAAGACGTGGAGAAGCAGAGTAGACATCAAGGACTGTCTCACTTTTGTGCGGAGTCTGCGTGCGTCTTTCCAGGCGGGGAGGACGGATAGGACAATCCTTCAGGAAGTGTTCGGTACCGGTACAGTACAGGCAGAGATTCTCCATGCGGCGTCGTGTCCTCTCTTGAGGTGTCAGGCGAGACCGGTCAACTTGCATAGCCTCCACGGCGGGAGGCACAGGAACGGATTGCAGAGGACCAGAGGAGAGAGGAGCCGGGGAGAAAAAACGCCTCGTGCGAACAAAGTCCATATCCTGGCGGAGCTCCTGACGCCTTTCGGAAAAACGCATGTCAATGCGAGTGGCAAGATGAATGAGTTCATGTAGATTAGAAGGAATTTCTCGTGCGGCCAGAACATCTTTAATGTTGCTGGATAGGCCTTTTTTAAAGGTCGCGCAGAGGGCCTCATTATTCCAGGATAGTTCAGAAGCAAGAGTACGGAATTGTATGGCGTACTCGCCAACGGAAGAATTACCCTGGACCAGGTTCAGCAGGGCAGTCTCAGCAGAGGAGGCTCGGGCAGGTTCCTCAAAGACACTACGAAATTCCGAGAAGAAGGAGTGTACAGGGGCAGTGACGGGGTCATTGCGGTCCCAGAGCGGTGTGGCCCATGACAGAGCTTTTCCAGACAGAAGGCTGACTACGAAAGCCACCTTAGACCTTTCAGTAGGAAACTGATCCGACATCATCTCCAAGTGCAGGGAACATTGTGAAAGAAAGCCACGGCAAAACTTAGAGTCCCCATCAAATTTATCCGGCAAGGATAGTCGTAGGCCTGAAGCGGCCACTCGCTGCGGAGGGGGTGCAGGAGCTGGCGGAGGAGATGATTGCTGAAGCTGTGGTAGTAGCTGCTGTAGCATCACGGTCAGTTGAGACAGCTGGTGGCCTTGTTGCGCTATCTGTTGTGACTGCTGGGCGACCACCGTGGTGAGGTCAGCGACAACTGGCAGAGGTACTTCAGCGGGATCCATGGCCGGATCTACTGTCACGATGCCGGCTGGCAGGAGGTGGATCCTCTGTGCCAGAGAGGGATTGGCGTGGACCGTGCTAGTGGACCGGTTCTAAGTCACTACTGGTATTCACCAGAGCCCGCCGCAAAGCGGGATGGTCTTGCTGCGGCGGTAGTGACCAGGTCGTATCCACTAGCAACGGCTCAACCTCTCTGACTGCTGAAGATAGGCGCGGTACAAGGGAGTAGACAGAAGCAAGGTCGGACGTAGCAGAAGGTCGGGGCAGGCAGCAAGGATCGTAGTCAGGGGCAACGGCAGGAGGTCGGAACACAGGCTAAGAACACACAAGGGAACGCTTTCACTAGGCACAAGGGCAACAAGATCCGGCGAGGGAGTGCAGGGGAAGTGAGGTATATATAAGGAGTGCACAGGTGAACACACTAATTAGAACCACTGCGCCAATCAGCGGCGCAGTGGCCCTTTAAATCGCAGAGACCCGGCGCGCGCGCACCCTAGGGAGCGGGGCCACGCGCGCCGGGACAGGACTGACGGAGAGCGAGTCAGGTACGGGAGCCGGGGTGCGCATCGCGAGCGGGCGCCACCCGCATCGCGAATCGCATCCCGGCTGGAGGCGGTATCGCAGCGCACCCGGTCAGTGGATCTGACCGGGGCGCTGCAGTAACGAGAGTGTAGCGAGCGCTCCGG
The DNA here is from genome assembly GCF_029499605.1 of Hyla sarda. NCBI lineage: Eukaryota > Metazoa > Chordata > Amphibia > Anura > Hylidae > Hyla > Hyla sarda. The sequence continues at coordinate 261,774,304 of NC_079191.1, read as the reverse complement.
GGAGGAGCGGGGACCCGGAGCGCTCGGCGTAACATAAAGGAGTACTCTAGTACAGAGTATTCCTGCTCCGTCCTGCCCAGGCTGCAAAATAAATGAAAATGAACTATCACTCACCTCCCTGGGTTCCCGTGGAGCGCCACTACAGCTGATCGGTCCTCCGGTCCATCTCCTTCATACTTCCGGGTGTAATGAAGCGTCACATGGCGCTCAGCCTATCGCCGCCGACCGATCAGCTGTAGTGGCACTCTGCAGGAGGTGAGTGATGGTTCATTTTCATTTATTTTACAGCCCGGGCAGGACGAGCAGGAGTAGTCTGCACTAAAGTACTCCTTTGAAATGCTACCTACTGGGGGAAACAGGAACAATCTGCTCCTCCAATGTGAAGCGAAATGGATTCTAAAATTGGACGCTCTTGACCCTATGGGCTTGAATGACAGGAACATTTTGAGTTCGTTTTGTAAAGTCTATTTTGTATAGTTGTGTGTTTGCAATTAGTTATGTAGTGTGTATTCTAGCCACAGGTGTCACCTAAGTAATTAGAGGTGAGGGAGGATTTAACTTTACTTGTATGCCATGAAGTCAGACGCATGAAGTAATACGTGATGACGTAAGAAACAGCTGTCGTGTGCTGACCGCTTTCCCCTGCTAACTCCAATGCTGCTCCCTGCCTCAGTATCTATGTTTGCACGTGGAAAACTGGTGAAAGAGGTGTGAAATATCCGGTTGTGGTGAGTTGCCATTGTTCCATTCTACAGTATGTTATCCACTAGGATAAAGAATCTGATGATATGACCATGAGCCAGGTGTCAATGGATTCCTCATCATCTATTGTTTCATGTTGCAGTGGAAGTGCTCTTCTGAGATGGTCTGTTCCATCATCTCTGTCTTTGTTTCCCTTTCTAGTGCTATAAAGCAAAGAGAGAAAAACAGGCGCTCCCTTGTGAAGAACCAACGGATCACAGGTGTGTGGGAGGGGGAGGGAAAAAGTAAGGCTCACCCTGCCAGGTTGTGCGTACTCCCACACAACCAAGATGTACGTTTGGTATGATGATCTCAGTCTGCAGCCTTCCCAGAAATGGCGTAGAAATGTGGGGTGAACTTCAGAGACGATGGGAATGTCGGCGCTGACCAAGGAGAGGACAATAGAGCCAGGTGTGTAACGAACAGATTTAATCCAATGCGACGCGTTTCACCGCGCTTGCGCGGTTTCATCAGTGCTAAGCAGAAGGATAGATGCAAGGAAGAATTGTGTGAGGCAGTCAGCCTTTTGAGTGTGTTGCAATGGAGGTGGAGGTGGAATCAGTGGTCGAGCATACCACTAGTGGGACTGGTGGTGATATGGTAAGGCAAAAAGCTTATGCTAAGAGGAGTGGCTAGGATGATGATGAGGAGTTTAATGATGAAGATGTAGTTTTTGACGTGACACGAATACCAGGTAATGAGGAAGGGTAGTGGTGGTAGTGTCAGTTAAGAATAGTGAAGTTGAGGAACATCTGTCAAATGTACCAGAGATAAGCAAGCTGGTATGATCAGCTCGGCAGCAGGTGATGGTGACCCTGCTGCATCTTTTGGCTCGAGAAAAAAGCCTTTTTAAGAGGAGGGGCCCAGTCAGGTGTAGTGTACCACTGTACAGTATTCTTCTGTGTGAAAATGCTTTTCTACCTCACCAGATGCTAAAAAAAGGCATAGTTCCAACTTAAAATAGAACAGCAAACAGAAAGGAAGGCATAGCCAGGGTCCCAGTTTAGAGCCAGTTTATGGTTCTACATATGCACATGGAGCAGCAGCACAAGCCCTGGCTACAACTTCCACTAGCCCACCACCCCTGCTGTCTGCTGGCTACAACACAACTACCAAGTACACCACAGCCTGCTGTCTGCTGGATTCTACAACTACTACCAGTACACCATTGCCTGCTGTTCACTGGCTAGTACAACTACCAACAGTCCCCCACTACATGCCTTCTGCTGCATACAGCTACCACTAGATCACCACTGCCTGCAGTCCACTGGCTACTAGTACCACTTCCCCACCACTGCCTCCTGTCCATTTGCTACTACAACTACCACCTGCCAACCAATTCCTGCTGTCCGCCATCTACAGCTACAACTAGTTCACAACTGCCTGCTGTCCACTGGCTACTTTAACTACCACCAGTCCATTACTGACTGCTGTCTGCTGGCTACTACCCTATCACCAGTCCACCACCCTTAATCCCACCAATCTTAATCTTACCAGTACTTATCAGATGCTGAAGTTGAGTTGTTCTTTTCCGTCTGACAACAGTGCTCTCTGCTGACACCTACCTCGGTCTGTCTCAGGAACTGTCCAGAGTAGGAGCAAATCCCCATAGCAAACCTATCCTGCTCTGTACAGCTCTGAGACAGGCAGAGGTGTCAGAAGAGAGCACTTTTGTTAGACAGAAAAGAACAACTCAACTTCAGCAGTTGATAAGTACTGGTAGGATTAAGATTTTTTTAATAGAAGGAATTTACAAATCTGTTTAACTTTCTGGAGCCAGTTAATATGAGAAAAAAATTGGTTTTCACTGGAATACCCCTTTAAGTCATTTCAGCACTCCTCTGAGTCACATCCTCTTTATTGTTGACATTGGCACAATGGCTTGGCTACAGGGTAGCATTGCCTAGAATTGCAGATTTCCCATTCACTAGAATTGCAGATTTCCCATCCTTAGTTCTGCAAGAAGGGTTACATTTTATTGCAGGAAAGTCCCAAAGCCATACTTCCCAAAGTAGTCCTTGATTCATGGTAGCAGTTGGAAAGCAGTAATTGTTGCAAGCTGAAGTCATATTCAAGATAAAGCAGGTGCCTCCTTCAGGACAGATATCCGGAAGATCTACTTATTGGAAGAGTATGCAGTAGTAAGAACAAACAATGTCCGAATTTGTTACGAATTTCAGGAAATATTTGATTCGCAACTAATGCAAATATCGCCGCGATTCTATTGTGCAAATCACTTAATTAAACTCCATTTTACAGCATTCCAGGCTCCATGACACCTAAAATGGCAGATCCACATGTCAGCACATGGGGCAGGGGATGCTGGGAAGACAAGGCAGCAAGGGAAGTAGGCAGGATGACCCTGAATCACATGCAGGATGCAGCCTTCAGCATCAGCATTCAGTCACCCATGTACCTGTTAATCTGTAACAAGCCTACATACAGTGAAAGGCCAGGGAAAAGTAATCACTGGCTGTTGTTTCATGAAAATACATTTTCCAAATGTACTGTAGCGCATTTTTTTGCTCTCATACGTGCATACCACATACCTACATCTAAGTAGTGTACCATTTAGTACATGTTAATCTGTTAAGGGCCTACATTCTGTGAAAGTCCAAGCAAAAGTACAAAAATACTGAGTTTTTAGGCGTCTTGTAGTCCATTTTTCTGCCCTCATCAATGCATGCCGCATACGTACATCTAAGTAATGTACCTTTCTGTACTTGTTAATCTGTGAAGGGCCTACATCCTGTGAAAGTCCAAGCAAAAGTACTCACTGGCTGGTGTTTTACAAAAATACAGAGATTTTAGGAGTATTGTAGCGCATTTTTCTGCCCTCATCAGTGCATACCGCATAGGTACATCCAAGTAGTGTACCATTTTGTACCTGTTAACCTGTCAGGAGCCTACATACTGTGAAAGTCCAAGCAAAAGTACTCATCGGCTGGTGTTGTACTTAGATACTTTTTTAAGTAACTAAACACCAAAAGGGAGACCAAAGTATAATTTTAGAATAAAGACATGTACAGCTTTATTGAAAATTCAGACAAGTAAAAACATATAAAAAACATATAGTATGGCAAGATGGTGGCACAGGAAAAAATGGGAGGCTGAGAGGAACTGTATATCCTATGTGCAAGGCATCCTCAAATTGCACAGATGTTGTCAAATAGCCAAGTGTAAAAATGTGGTTTGCCACGTAGGGCATAACAAATAAACATAATAGGCATAAAAAGAAATACACAGATACAATGAGCAGATTACAGCATAAAAGGGCAAAGCATAATGGCAATGAACATGCACCTAATCAGGATACCTCTCACCTCCACCCCGAACGCACGTTTTTGCACACTGCTTCGTCAGGGGGCGTGTCTTATGGGCATAGATGTCGGTATTTATGCAGCATATAGACCAATAGTAAAGCTTCCTATCTGTCCCTCCTACTAAACTGATTAGATACCTGGTGTGAAGTAATGGGCGTCATATCCCGTGGCTAGAAGTAAGTTGGCAGCAGTGTAATAATATCCGACTCCGGGGCCATGCCTCCGGTCATGTGATCAGTCACATGAGCGGACGTGTAATGACGTTCGCTCATGCGCACTGAGCACAGAGACCGCAACTAATGCGGAAATGGGAAAGAATAATGAGGAGTGCTCGTCACTGGGGTTGCTAGGTTGCACGGATAAACGGTGCATGTGCACACAAGACACGGAGCAAAATAGAAGAAAGAAACACCAAGTGTAGAAGTGAAGGTGAGAGTAGTGCAAACTAAGTATAAAGTGAAAACAAGTGCGTCACACTTACCACCACCGAAATAAAGAGTTGTGTCCAAGATGGTGAAGCTATAAGGAAAAGGAAAAAAGTGAAAAATAGTGTTGTAATAGTACCTCACAGCAATTAATAAAATATACATGAGTGTAAATGGTGACAATATGCGTGAATGACAAACTAATGGTGATGTGTGATAAATAATAAGTGAGGATGAAATAGGATGATGTAGTATGATGTAAAAGTGCGAAAATGTGTGTCTATGTAAGAAAAATACAGGGAAATGTGTGAGAGTTACATATATTGCACTTGTTAATTAAACTAACAAAGTGTAAGTGCATGAATAAGGTACCATTGTGAACAATAAAAAGGTATATTAACCCCTTAAGGACGCAGCCCTTTTTCACCTTAAGGACTGAGCCCTTTTTCGCAATTATGACCACCGTCACTTTACAAATTAATAACGCGAAAATGCTTTTACCGAATATTCTGATTCTGAGATTGTTTTTTCGTGACATATTCTACTTTATTTTGGTGGTAAATTTTCGGCGTTAATTGCATCCTTTTTTGGTGAAAAATCCCCAAATTTCATGAAAATTTGGAAAATGTTGCATTTTTCTAACTTTGTAGCTCTCTAATTGTAAGGAAAATGGATATTCCAAATAAATTTTATCTTTCTTCACAAACACAATATGTCCACTTTATGTTGGCATCATATAATGGACATACTTTTGCTTTTTGAAAAAATTAGAGGGCTTCAAAGTAGAGCAGCAATTTTCAAAAATGTCATGAAAATTGCCAAATCTGAAGGGACAGATGTTACAGAACTACAACTCCCAGCATGCCTGGGCAGTCCAGGCATGCTGAGAGTTGTAGTTTGGCAACATCTGGAGGGCTACTGTTTGGGCACCACTGTAACAGTGGTCTCCAAACTGTGACCCTCCAGATGTTGCAAAACTACAACTCCCAGCATGCCCAGACAGCCTTTGGCTCTCTGGGCATGCTGGGAGTTGCAGTTTGGCCCCCCTAGTGGTTGCCACAGTAAAGATCGATTTACTTTCACTTTCAATTCCCCTCCCCCCCACTGTCGATTCCCTACCTGATCAGGATCCTGCAGGCTCCAGCAAAGATCCCAGGTCCCCAGGCATCTTCTCCTGCAGGTACGGCATCCATCTTCTTCCCTGAGCCCCTCGACATCCAGGGGCGGGCTGAATGGGGGTTGCCATGGAAACCCCCTGTCCTGCGCTGCCATTGGTCAGAACTCCGTTCTGAGTAATGGCAGGGGATAGGAGTAGATCGCAGCTTTGCGATCTCACTCCAATCCTTTAGGCTGATCGGGGCTGTTGCTGACAACTCCGATCAGCCCTATTTTCCGGGTGATCGGGTCACCAGAGACCCGATCAGTCCGGAATTGGAGAAAATCGCATGTCTGAATTGACATGCGATTTTCTCCAATCGCCAACATGGGGGGGTCTCAGGAATGATTTCAGCAGGCATCCGGCTCCGGTTCCCAACCGGCTAGCGGTGGGGACCGGATTTCCCACGGGCGTATGGATACGCCCTCGGTCCTTAAGGACTTGAAATGCAGGGCATATCCATCCGCCCTGTGTCCTGAAGAGGTTAAAAATAGAAATGTAAACATATATTAAAAAATTTATTTAAAAAAATGTTTATAAAAAATTCTCTTATATAAAAAAAAATTTATATTCAAAATTTTTTTTAGAGGAAATATCCTAATAAGGTGCAAGTTCATTGGAGGAAAAAAGGAGGTTACAACAGGAGGCTACCAGATGATAGGGTCCATAGTATTAGTTGCTGCAGAAAAAAGAGAAAAACAGACTAAGTGACTGAGGACAGACAACATATCAAAATACTGTTAAAAACATCTAAAAAGCCAGGGTTCACTAAGGAGCCCATAAAACACAGGATCAGGACAGCTACTACTAAAATAAAAAGTGATGGTATGCTAATTTACAAAAATGGGACGAAACTTGCATGGTCATTAAGGCCATGGGGATGTAAGGTTTTCAATCTGTAGATCCAGCGTGTTTCCATCTGAGATACCCCGAATGCCAACAAATACCCGGTCGATTCCTCTCACCTTCAGTCCTGATGGGTCAGAATTATGATGTAGCTTAAAGTGACGGGGGACTGTTGTGAGTGCACTCAAATCCTCCCCAACACATATTCTCTTGTCCTCTTCTTTAGTTCTCTTGTAGTTAATCCAATATAGATAAGATCACATGGGCATTTTGCATGATATACAACACCTATAGTAGTACAAGAGATGGTGTGAGTGATCCTGAAACGTTGTGTGCCGTCACTGTTAAGGAAAGTGTCGTCAGTACATATGTTGGGGCAGGCAACACATTTCCCACAGGGTTTACATCCCCACCTGGGTTTGCTTGCTCCGAAAATGCCGGGTTGTTGTGGTGCTTGATAATGACTGCGTACCAATTTGTCCCTCAAGTTTGGGGCTTGACTGAATGTAATGGCCGGTGTATTGGGCAGGTATAACCTAAAACAGGATCCATTAGTAGAACTTTCCAATATTTAGATAGAATATCTCTTACTTGTGAAGTTTGTTGGTGAAATGATGTAATCAACCTCACCTGGTTGTCTTTCTTGCTTCTTGATTTTGGTTGAAGTAGCATTTCTCTTTTTGAATGTTTAGTCCTGAGGTAAGCCCTCCGTATCCATTGTTCTCTGTACCCCCGTTCCCGAAAACGGTCCCAGAGTTCAAAGGCCCGAGCTTCAAAGATAGAATCGGTAGAACAGATACGTCTGAGTCTCAGGAATTGACCCATTGGTATTCCCTTAATGAGACTCTGTGGGTGGGACGATTGGGCATGTAATAATGAATTGGTAGGTTTTCTAAATAAATTGGATTGCACAAAACCTTCTTGATCAACTGAAAATGATACATCTAAAAAATCCATGTGAGTACGACCCACCTTGTAAGAGAGTTTGATGTTGAGATCATTGATATTCAGTCCATCCATGAAGCTCTGTAGTTCCCAAGTGCCCAGAAATAGATTAGCATAGACTGGCGCACAGGCCGCACCCATGGCTGTGCCCTGTTGCTGTAAATAAAATTTATCCTTAAAGAGAAAAAAATTATGCGTCAGGGCGAAACTGAGTAGTTCAAGTATGAACTCACCTCTCTCCTCATCCATCTAGGACATCAGCAGAAATGATTGCACGGCCCGTAGTCCATCTTCGTGGCGTATTGAGGTATATAAGGACTCAACGTCACATGTAATTATGAGCATATCAGGTTCAAATTGTAGGGCATCCATGCGCTGTAAAACATCAGTGGTGTCCTTCAGAAAAGAAGGGAAGAGTCTCAACTATAGTTTGTAGGTTATAATTAATGAATTTGCATATAGGTTCACATAAGATGTTGCGTCCAGAGACTATTGGCCTACCTGAGGGGGTAGATGCCTGCTCATGTATTTTAGGAAGAAGGTAAAATGTTGCCACAATAGGATTCTTGACCATAAGATACGACTTCTCACTTGCCGATATAATGCCTTTGGTAACCGCATGTGAAAGGATCAGAGACAATTCATCTTTAAATTTATGCATGGGGTTGAAAGTGAGTTTCTTATAGCATTTCTCATCAGTAAATTGTCTCATAGCTTCTTTTTCATAAAGTTTAACCTTATCGGAGGGCTTGATGACGATGTCCCTCATGTGGTTAAGCTGAGTAATAGCCTCCTTTTCAGCCTTTGATAAATTTACGTAAGTTCCATGTGGTGAAAGGTTTTCAAGTTCACCAGTTACCAATTGTACAAACATTTCAACATTTGAGCATGTAGAAATAGGTGGGAACTTACGTCATCTGGGAACTAGGGATTTAGGGATCCATCCATTAGATGTAGAGGTTTGTTCGTCACTCAGTTCCTCAAGAGATTGTAATGCCAACATTTCCTCCCTAGTTGTGCAAAAGGATGCATCTGTCTGATTGTGGAAAATTTTTTTGAAATTCAACTTCCTGGCAAAAAGTAAAAAGTTGGAGGTCCTTCACAATATCAAACCGGTCAGCGCTACAGGAAGGAGAGAAGATACAATATATTAGCAAAAGATGGCGGCGCTCTTATCCCAAAGTATAGGAAATGAGGTGTGTGTTACTCACCCGGTGTGAGTGAGGGTCACACTGGATGTGTATTCCCCCACAAACACCCTGGGTCCTCTTCAAACGTAAAATTTATCTCCCAGTCTCTGACACAAGGGCATCCCTTTCAGGAGTGCGCAAGGTATTCCGGAAAACCCATATGGAATCCGTAGCAATATAAAAACAAATGTAGAAAAAAAACAGTGCTCAGAGTAGGAGAAATGACAATGTTATTTTATAGTGTAATAGGAAGCAGAGAAGTAGCTCACTTACTTCATAAGACCAAGTCTCACATACTATCTCCCCTCCAGGAAGGCACATAGATAATAACCAGAAGAGATCCTCGCATATCATATGGTTTTTAATGGCAACGCGTTTCGGAGGTCATATATACAGCCTCCTTCTTCAGGCATACAATACATGTAAAATGGCAAACTTATATACTCACACACTGTTCATATGGATGATGGCATCCAATCCTATTGCATGTACCGGTAATTCCTCTCCCGGGGAGAACCCCCCGGGCCACGCAATCCCAGCCGGACGACATGATCAAATGCCACATGATACCGGTATTGGGAGTACGTCACTCAGGGCCCCCCCCCCGGAAGCTGGCACCGTCATTATAGACTTCTGACCACGTGACCGTTCAGGCCATATGATCGGACAACAGTATGCGCAAGCGCGGCACCCGTGCATCCCAATGTGGAACGCACAAGGGGACCACGCACGCGCACACTGCTTGGAAGGCGCTATGCGTTCCACAATGGAGCGCACGGCCATAATTATCTCAGAGGCGGGCTTCCATGGGATGTCGGCGTGTCCCAGACTGGAACGCACACGCCTACACTAGTACTGAGCTATAATGTACATAGTCAAATATAATATATATTCAAATTTAAGAGGCATTGGTCTTCTCTCTTAGGTCCATTCATCCCCTGGACATACAGTGCATTACATTAATAACAATAGATAAAAATACACAAAATTTCTCAATAATTCATATAAATAGTGGACAAATATATATAAAAACAAACATAAAAAATACAAATACATATATAAATACTCATAAAATTACACATAAATAGAGTACACCTATAATATTTTTAAAATTACCTAAAATTCATTAATATACATGCTCTAAAGGTTCATTAAGACCCTGTGGTGACAACGTATTTAGCTAAAAAATCCAGAACATCTACTTGTTACATAATAATTTAAAATTCATATTGGGTATCTTCTCTAGGGGCGTTACCCTCATCAGAGTGAGGTCCCTATTATGGTGAGTGTTAAAATGTCTTGATACACTGTGGAGTTTAAAACCATGACATATATTATGTCTATGTTTGTTAATACGTAGCCTTAGACAATTTATGGTTCTTCCTATGTACTTCAGGTCACAAGGGCATTCTAATAAGTACACTACATAGGAACTACTACAATTTAAATATTCCTTAATGTAGATAGGTCTAATACAGTCAGCTACAATAATCTCTGTTCTCCTATGTGCAATAATACTGCAGCATTTACATTTACTCATACCACATTTAAACACCCCTTTAATCGCCTCACCCCCAAATAGGGGGAGAGGAAGATAATCCATGGCTGATGACCTTAATCTTAACAGTGACGGCACACAATGTTTCAGGATTACTCACACCATCTCTTGTACTACTATAGGTGTTGTATATCATGCAACATGCCCATGTGGTCTTATCTACATTGGATTAACTACAAGAGAACTAAAGAAGAGGACGAGAGAACATGTGTTGGGGATTCTGGCCACCAAAGAAGAAGAGGATTTGAGTGCACTCACAACAGTCCCCTGTCACTTTAAGCTCAGATAGAAACACGCTGGATCTACAGATTGAAAACCTTACATCCCCATGGCCTTAATGACCATGCAAGTTTCGTCCCATTTTTGTAAATTAGCATACCATCACTTTTTATTTTAGTAGTAGCTGTCCTGATCCTGTGTTTTATCGGCTCCTTAGTGAACCCTGGCCTTTTAGATCTTTTTAACAGTATTTTGATATGTTGTCTGTCCTCAGTCACTTAGTCTGTTTTTCTCTTTTTTCTGCAGCAACTAATACTATGGACCCTGTCATCTGGTAGCCTCCTATTGTAACCTCCTTTTTTCCTCCAATGAACTTGCACCTTATTAGGATATTTCCTCTAAAAAAAAAATTGGAATATTAATTTTTTTTATATGAGAGAATTTTTTATAAAAATTTTTTTTATAGATTTTTAAATATATGTTTCAATTTCTATTTTTAATATACCTTTTTATTGTTCACATTGGCACCTTATTCATGCACTTACACTTTGTTAGTTTAATTAACAAGTGCAATATATGTAACTCTCACACATTTCCCTGTATTTTTCTTACATAGACACACATTTTCGCACTTTTACATCATACTACATCATCCCATTTCACCCTCACTTATTATTTATCACACATCACCATTAGTTTGTCATTCACGCATATTGTCACCATTTACACTCATGTATAATATATTTTAGTTATTGCTGTAAGGTACTATTACAACACTATTTTTCACTTTTTTTCCTTTTCCTTATAGCTTCAGCATCTTGGACACAACTCTTTATTTTGGTGGTGGTAAGTGTGGCGCATTTGTTTTCACTTTGTACTTAGTTTGCACTACTCTCACCTTCACTTCTACACTTGGTGTTTCTTTCTTCTAGAATAGACAGTTCCTCTCAGCCTCCCATTTTTTCCTGTGCCCCCATCTTGCCATACTATATGTTTTTTATGTGTTTTTACTTGTCTGAATTTTCAATAAAGCTGTACATGTCTTTATTCTAAAATTATACTTTGGTCTCCCTTTTGGTGTTTAGTTGCGTAAGTGACCAGGGTATTATCATACTCGTAGCTTAATATTTTTGGTAACCATACTTTTTTAAGTGTACTGTAGAGCATTTTTCTGCACTCATCAGTGCATACCACATACGTACATCTAAGTAGTGTACTATTTTGTACCTGTTAATCTGTCAAGGTCCTACATACTGTGAAAGTTCAAGCAAAAGTACTCATCGGATGGTGTTGTACTTAGATACTTTTGTAAGTGTACTGTATAGCATTTTTCTGCCCTCATCATTGCATTTCCCATACCTACATTTAAGTAGTGTACTATTTTGTACCTGTTAATCTGTCAAGGGCCTACATACTGTGAAAGGACAGACAAAAGTACTCACCGGCTGGTGTTTTAAAAAAACCTACAGAGTTTTTAGGCTCATTGTAGCACATTTTTCTGCCCTCATAAGTGCATACCGCATGCATACATCTAAGTAGTGTAATATTTCGTACCTGTTAATTAGAGATGTTGCGAATTGTTCGCAGGCGAACTTAGCATGGTCGCGTTCGAATCGCCGGGCGAACATATGTGAAGTTCGATCCGCCCCCTATACTTTAACATTGCAGTAAACTTTGACCCTGTGAGTCAGAGTCAGCAGACACATTACAGCCAATCAGCAGCAGTCCCTCCCTACCAGACCCTCCCACCTCTTGCACGGACACCATTTTAGCCTCATTCAGCATGCTGCAGGCTTAGAAAGTGGAGGGACAGAGAAGCTGCTCCTGCTGTATAGGGAAAGCGATAGATAGGTTGCTGCTAGATGGTGTATTCAGCGTCCAGTTTACTACTAAAGCACTAGTCTAACATCTGCTTTAAGGACAGAACCCAAAATAGCCCTTTTTAGGGCTCAAATATCAGTCCATGTGTCTTCCAACAGCTGGAGGCACCCTGGTTGGGAGGGAACCGCTGGTTAAAAGGGGTACTCCAGTGTAAAACTTAATTTCCTTCAAGCAACTAACTACAGTATTAAAAGGGCTATAAGTTCAGTCCGTGTGTCAGGATCCGGGTACTGAGAGGATACTGGTGGTGAAGAGAAGGGGGAAGAAGGAGTTTGTAGGAGACAGGATTGATTTGGCACTTGATTTTAAAGGGTCCAAGATAACGTGGTCCCAGTTTATAACTGGGGACACGGAAGCGGATATACTTGGCGGAGAGCCACACTTTGTCTCCAGGAGCAAAAACAGGAGGAGTTCTTCTCTTTTTGTCGGCATGCTTCTTCATCCGGGATGAGGCCTGTAGGAGGGATTTTTGAGTCTCCTCCCAGATGGTGGAGAAGTCCCGGGTAACTTCGTCAACAGCAGGCAAACCAGAAGGGGAGGGAGTGGGGAGGGGGGGGGGAGAGGGTGACGGCCGTACACCACAAAGAACGGGGATTTGGCGGAGGATTCAGAGTCTTTGAAATTGTACAAGAATTCAGGGTAGAAGATCGGCCCAATCATCCTGGCGGGAGGAAACAAAATGTCGCAAATAGTCACCAAGGATCTGATTAACTCTCTCTACTTGCCCATTGGATTGGGGATGATAGGAAGATGAGAAATTTAATTAGATTTTTAGTTGATTACAGAGAGCTCTCCAAAATTTCGATACAAATTGAGACGATATGCGTGGGAAGCCCTTGAAGGCGAAAAATGTGAACAAAAAATTGTTTCGCCAACTGTGGCGCAGAAGGAAGGCCTGGAAGTGAAATAAAATGTGCCATCTTGGAGAAACGATCAAGACCACCCAAATGACTGTGTTGCCATGGGATAAAGGCAGGTCTGTTATAAAATCCATGGCAATCTGAGACCATGGTTGCTCAGGGACAGGCAGAGGATGAAGGAGACCGGCAGGCTTCTGGCGAGGAGTCTTGTCCTGGGCACAAACTGTACAGGCCCGAACAAAATCAGCGACATCTGCTTCCAGGATAGGCCACCAATATAAACGAGAGATGAGTTGGATGGACTTCTTGATGCCAGCATGGCCGGCGAGGTGCGAGGAATGTCCCCACCTGAGGATCTTGAGGTGCTGGCGTGGGGGGACGAAAGTCTTTCCAGGAGGTGTTTGTCTGATAGAAGCTGGAGGAGAGGAGATCAGACACTCAGGAGGAACAATGTGTTGCAGGGGGGCTTCCGTTTCGGAAGCATCAGAGGAACGAGAAAGGGCGTCAGCCCTGATGTTTTTGTCAGCAGGGCGAAAATGAATCTCGAAGTTAAAACGGGCAAAAAACAACGACCACATAGCCTGGCGTGGGTTCAGCCGTTGGGCAGACTGAAGATACGAGAGATTCTTGTGATCCGTGTAGATGACAATTGGGTATTTGGAACCCTCCAGCAGGTGCCTCCATTCTTCGAGGGCTAGTTTAATGGCCAGAAGTTCTCGATCACCAATGGAGTAATTTTTCTCCGCCGGAGAGAAGGTTTTAGAAAAGAAACCACAAGTAGTGTTATGTCCAGTAGAGTTTTTTTGTAGGAGTACAGCTCCGGCTCCCACCGAGGAGGCGTCTACCTCCAGCAAGAAGGGTTTAGATGGATCAGGTCTGGAGAGTACAGGAGCAGAAGAAAAGGCAGTTTTGAGACAATTGAATGCCTCATCCGCTTGGGGAGGCCAGGACTTAGGGTTGGTGTTCTTCTTGGTTAGGGCCACAATTGGAGCCACAATGGTGGAAAAATGCGGAATAAACTGTCGGTAGTAATTGGCAAACCCCAAGAAGCGTTGGATAGCTCGGAGTCCAGAGGGGCGTGGCCAATCTAACACGGCTGACAGTTTGTCTGGGTCCATTTGAAGTCCCTGGCCAGAGACTAAATAACCTAGGAAGGGAAGAGATTGGCATTCAAAGAGACATGTCTCTATCTTGGCAAATAATTGATTGTCACTGAGTCTCTGGAGCACTAGACGGACATGGCGACGGTGTTCTTCGAGACTAGAAGAAAAAATCAAGATGTCGTCCAGGTAAACCACAACACAGGTACATAACAGATCCCGGAATATTTCATTCACAAAGTCCTGGAAGACAGCAGGGGCGTTGCAGAGCCCAAAGGGCATAACCAGATATTCAAAATGTCCGTCTCTGGTATTAAATGCAGTCTTCCACTCATCCCCTTTCCTAATGCGGATGAGATTATATGCGCCTCTTAAGTCCAATTTGGTGAAGATGTTAGCGCCACGTAGGCGATCAAAGAGTTCCGAGATAAGAGGCAGGGGATAGCGTTTTTTTATAGTGATCTTATTTAAGCCGCGGTAATCGATGCACGGGCGTAAGGAACCGTCTTTTTTGGAGACAAAGAAGAACCCCACTCCGGCAGGGGATGAAGACTTGCGGATGAATCCCCTCTTTAAATTTTCCTGGATGTAGTCCGACATGGCTTGGGTCTCAGGAGCAGAAAGAGGGTAGATCCTGCCCCGGGGTGGAGTAGTACCAGGAAGGAAATCAATAGGGCAGTCATAAGGCCTGTGAGGAGGCAAAGTCTCTGCTTGTTTTTTTTGCAAAAAACATCGGCATAGTCCTGATAGGCCTTGGGGAGACCTGGTAAGGGAGGAGTCACTGAGGTTTGACTGAAGGGACTGGGAGCAGACATGAGGCATTTTTTGAGGCAAGAAGCACCCCAGCTCTTGATCTCCCCGGTGGTCCAGTCAAGGGTAGGAGAAAGGCGTTGGAGCCAAGGCAAACCGAGGAGAATTTCAGAAGTGCAGTTAGAGAGGACCAGAAATTCAATCTTTTCGTGATGATATCCAATGCACATTAACAGGGGTTCTGTGCGGTAACGCACAGTACAGTCCAATTTTTCTTCATTAACAAAAGTGATATAGAGAGGTCTGGTGAGACTGGTCACTGGGATGTTGAACCTGTTAACGAAAGAGGCCAAAATAAAATTTCCTGCAGAGCCTGAATCCAAGAAGGCCACAGCTGAGAAGGAGGAGTTAGCAGAAGAAGAAATCCGCACAGGCACAGTAAGACGTGGAGAAGCAGAGTTCACACCTAGAGCTGTCTCACCTTTGTGCGTCTTTCCTGACGCGGAGGACGGATAGGACAATCCTTCAGGAAGTGTTCGGTACTGGCACAGTACAAGCATAGGTTCTCATTGCTGCGGCGTGTCCTCTCTTGTAGGGTCAGGTGAGACCGGTCTACTTGCATAGCCTCCACGGCAGAAGGCACAGGAACAGATTGCAGTGGACCAGAGAAGAGAGGAGCCGGGGAGAGAAATCGCCTGGTGCGAACAAAGTCCATATCCTGACGGAGCTCCTAGCGTCTTTCGGAAAAACGCATGTCAATGCAGGTGGCCAAATGGATAAGTTCATGCAGGTTGGCAGGAATTTCTCGTGCGGCCAGCACATCTTTGATGTTACTGGATAGGCCTTTTTTAAAGGTCGCGCAGAGGGCCTCGTTGTTCCAAGATAATTCAGAGGCGAGGGTACGAAATTGAATGGCGTATTCACCTACAGAAGAATTTCCTTGGACCAGGTTCAGCAAGGCTGTTTCGGCAGAAGAGGCTTGGGCTGGTTCCTCGAAGACACTCCGAACCTCAGTGAAGAAGGACTGAACAGTGGCAGTGACAGGATCATTGCGGTCCCAGAGCGGTGTGGCCCATGACAAGGCCTTCCCAGACAGGAGACTAACCACGAAAGCCACCTTTGATCGTTCAGTGGGAAATTGGTCCGACATCATCTCCAAATGCAGGGAACATTGCGAGAGAAAACCACGGCATAGTTTAGAGTCCCCATCAAATTTGTCTGGCAGGGACAAGCGGAGGCTGGAAGCAGCCACTCGCTGCGGAGGAGGTGCAGGAGCTGGCGGAGGAGATGGTTGCTGTAGCTGTGGTAAAAGCTGTTGTGGCATAACAGCCAGTTGAGACAGCTGATGACCTTGTTGCGCTATCTGTTGCGACTGCTGGGCAACCACCGTGGTAAGGTCAGCGACAACTGGCAGCGGGACCTCAGCGGGATCCATGGCCGCATCTACTGTCAGGATCCGAGTACTGAGAGGATACTGGTGGTGGAGCCTCTGTGTCAGTGGGGTGATGACGTGGGCCGTACCAGGAGAACGGAGTATAAGGAGTTACTGGTATTCACCAGAGCCTGCCGCAAAGCGGGATGGACTTGCTGCGGCAGGTAACCCCCAGGTCGTTCCACCCGATAGCGACTCAACCCCGACTGACTGCTGAGATAGGCGCGGTACAAGGGATTAGACAAGAGCAAGGCCGGACGTAGCAGAAGGTCAGGGCAGGCAGCAAGGATCGTAGTCAGGGGCAACGGCAGGAGGTCTGGAACACTGGCTTGGGACATACAAGGAACGCTTTCACTGGCACAATGGCAACAAGATCCGGCAATACAGGAAAGGGAAAGTGAGGTAATATAGACCAGTGCACAGGTGAATTCACTCATTTGGGCCAGGCGCCAATCGGCGGCGCACTGGCCCTTTAAACCGCAGATAGCCGGCGCGCGCGTGCCCTAGGGAGCGGGGCCGTGCGCGCCGGGACTAAACAGACGGAGGACGGGTCTGGTAAGCGGGCTGGGATGCTAGGGACACTATCGCAGCGCTCCCAGTGAGCGGGTCTGACCGGGGCGCTGCGAGCAGGTAAACGCTGCGAGCGCTCCGGGGAGGAGCGGGGACCCGGAGCGCTCGGCGTAACACCGTGTGTCTTGCAACAGCTGGAGGCACCCTGGTTGGGAGGGAACCACTGGTTAAAAGGGGTATTCCGGTGTAAAACTTAATTTCCTTCAAGCAACTAACTACAGTATTAAAAGGGCTATAAGTTCAGTCCGTGTGTCTTGCAACAGCTGGAGGCACACTGGTTTGGAGGGAATCGCTGGTTAAAAGGGGTATTCCGGTGTAAAACTTAATTTCCTTCAAGCAACTAACTACAGTATTAAAAGGGCTATAAGTTCAGTCCGTGTGTCTTGCAACAGCTGGAGGCACACTGGTTTGGAGGGAACCGCTGGTTAAAAGGTGTACACCGGTGTAAAACGTAATTTCCTTCAAGCAACTAACTACAGTATTGCACCCTTGGTTGGGGACCTCTGCTTAAAAGGGGAACTCCGCTGGCAACCTATTTTGCTCATTGTCACACTAGTGCAAATCACATTTGGTGTGACAGTTGTTAAAAGAAAGAAAAAAACCTTTTTTGGCTGTGAAATAAAACCAGTGCTGCCTAAAGGGGGGCTCTAACTATGTGCTGCCTAATATGGGGGAATCTATGTAAATCTATGTGCTGCCTAAAGGGAGGCTCTAACTATGTGCTGCCTAATATGGGGGAATCTATGTGCTGCCTAAAGGGGGGCTCTATGTGCTGCCTAAAGGGGGGCTCTAACTATGTGCTGCCTAACATGGGGGAATCTATGTGCTGCCTAAAGGGGGGATCTAACTATGTGATGCCTAAAGGGGGATCTAACTATGTGCTGCCTAAAGGGGGCTCTATGTGCTGCCTAAAGAGAGGCTCTACCTATGTGCTGCCTAAAGGGGGGCTCTAACTATGTGCTGCCTAATATGGGGGAATCTATGTGCTGCCTAAAAGGAGGCTCTAACTATGTTCTGCCTAATATGGGGAAATCTATGTGCTGCCTAAAGGGAGGCTCTAACTATGTGCTGCCTAATATGAGGGAATCTATGTGCTGCCTAAAGGGAGGCTCTAACTATGTGCTGCCTAATATGGGGGAATCTATGTGCTGCCTAAAGAGGGGCTCTATGTGCTGCCTAAAGGGGGGCTCTAACTATGTGCTGCCTAACATGGGGGAATCTATGTGCTGCCTAAAGGGGGGATCTAACTATGTGCTGCCTAAAGGGGGCTCTATGTGCTGCCTAAAGGGAGGCTCTAACTATGTGCTGCCTAACATGGGGGAATCTATGTGCTGCCTAAAGGGGGGATCTAACTATGTGTTGCCTAAAGGGGGCTCTATGTGCTGCCTAAAGGGAGGCTCTAACTATGTGCTGCCTAAAGGGGGGCTCTAACTATGTGCTGCCTAATATGGGGGAATCTATGTGCTGCCTAAAGGGGGATCTAACTATGTGATGCCTAAAGGGGGGGGGCTCTATGTGCTGCCTAAAGGGGGCTAAAGCACGTTATTCCAAAGAATTTAGGAATAATATGTGATTTATGCCCTTTATATTAAAACCAGACTCTGCATCAACTATGTAATTTTCCATGGGAGTTTTGCCATGGATCCCCCTCCGACACGCCACAGTCCAGGTATTAGTCCCCTTGAAACAACTTTTAAATCACTATTGTGGCCAGAAAGAGTCCCTGTGGGTTTTAAAATTCACCTGCTCATTGAAGTCAATGGCAGTTATGTTCGCGACATCACTACTGTTAATCTGTCAAGTGCCTACATACCGTGAAAGTCCAGGCAAAAGTACTCATCGGCTGGTGTTGTACTCAGATACTTTTTTAAGTGTACTGTAGAGCATTTTTCTGCCCACATCAGTGCATACTACATACCTACATCTAAGTAGTGTACTATTTTGTACTTGTTAATCTGTCAAGGGCCTAGATACTGTGAAAGGACAGCCAATAGTACATACCTGCTGCTGTTCTAGACAAATACTGTTGTAAGCGTAGTGAAGCATATTGTACTCCCCTCATATACGCAATAAGTATGTCAGGCAGAGTAGTGCCAGGACTTGCACAGAGGAGTGGCAGAGGCCTAAATTCATCAGGCCCAGGAAGTGGTCGCAGCAGAGTAGGGGTGTGTGCCAGCCGGAGTTGCAGCGAGAGGTCTGAGCTCCCGGTGTCAGCTAGCAGTCGTGTCGCGACCAGCAACCCAGCAGCCATGATTGATCGGTTCACTCGGTCATCCACTTCATTGCAAGTGAGGTTCACTCAGTCATCCACTTCATCCCAAGTGACATCCGACACCCCCAGTCAACAGTCGGGGGGTTCATCAGACACAACTCTTAGTGTGCATGGCCCTCATGCTGCTGCTGCCACCTCCACACTCTGTCATTGTGCTGCTCTATGGTCTCCTCATGCTAATGCTACCACCTCCAGGCTCTGTCATTGTGCCGCCATATGGTCTCCTCATGCTGATACTGCCACCTCCAGGCTCTCTAATTGTGCTGCTCTATGGTCTCCTCATGCTGATGCTGCCACCTCCAGGCTCTCTCATTGTGCTGCTGATGCTACCGCCTTCACGCTCTGTCATTGTGCCACCATATAGTCTCCTCATGCTGATGCTACCACCTCCAGGCACTGTCATTGTGCCGCCATATGGTCTCCTCATGCTGATGCTACCACCTCCAGGCTCTCTCATTGTGCTGCCATGGATACTGCAAAACATAATTAAGGTGCTGGTCCCCAGTTTCAGAAATTCCTTGCATTAGGGTCACTTTCAGGACTCCTGGTGCCACCTCCAGGCTGTGCCATTCAGCCACTATATGGTATCCTCATTCTTCAGCCCCCTCAGGCTGTGCCATTCAGACACTCTATGGTCTCCCTATGTTGCCACAAACTCCAGGCAGCCATTCAGCCACTATATGGTTTCCTCATAATGATGCCACCTCTAGGCTCTGTCATTGTGCTGCCATGTGACATGTGACTACTTGTTAGATTTGGTCCTTTGTGCCCACACGCCGGGGCCGGGACAATAAAACTCGGGAGTAAAAAGTTCAATATCAAAATCCTCAACTTCGATTTAAAAATCTTACATTTCTATAACCTGTTCAGGACGCCGGGTGTATGCATACGCCCTGCATCCAGAGTCCTTAAGGACGTGGGGCGTATGCATACGCCTGTGGGAATTCCGATCCCCACCGCTAGCCGGTTGGGTAGCGGACCGGAATGCCTGCTGAAATCATTCAGCAGGCATCCCGGCACATCGCCCTGGGGGGTCCTGAGACCCCCCATGTCGGCGATCGCAGAAAATCGCATGTCAATTCAGACATGCGATTTTCTGCTATTCCGTGCTGATCGGGTCTCTGGTGACCCGATCACCCGGAAAATAGCAATGATCGGAGCTGTCAGTGACAGCCCTGATCATCCTGAGGGCTAGGAGTGAGGTGCTGCCATCTCCTCCTATCCCCTGCCATTGGTCAGAACTGATTCTGACCAATGGCAGAGAAGGACAGTGGGTCCACCCCTGGATGTCGAGGGAAACATGGACAGAAAATGGAGGCCGGTACCTTCAGGAGAAGATGCCTGGGGACCCCCCGATCTTCGCTGGAGACTGCTGGATCCTGGCTCAGGTAGGGAAACTACGGTGGGGGGGATTATAAGTAAAAGTAACATGATCTTTACTGTGGCAACCACTAGGAAGGCCAAACTGCAACTCCCAGCATGCCCAGACAGCCAAAGTCTGTCTGGGCATGCTGGGAGTTGTAGTTTTGCAACATCTGGAGGGTCACAGTTTGGAGACCACTGTAACAGTGGTGCCCAAACAGTAGCTCTCCAGATGTTACCAAACTACAACTCTCAGCATGCCTGGACTGCCCAGGCATGCTGGGAGTTGTAGTTCTGTAATATCTGTCCCTTCAGATTTGGCCATTTTCATGACATTTTTGAAAATTGCTGCTCTACTTTGAAGCCCTCTAATTTTTTCAAAAAGCAAAAATATGTCCATTTTATGATGCCAACATAAAGTGGACATATTGTATTTGTGAATAAAAATTAAATTTATTTGGAATATCCAATATCCAAAGTAGAGAGCTTCAAAGTTAGAAAAATTCTAAATTTTCATAAAATTTTGGGATTTTTCACCAAAAAAGGATGCAAGTAACGCCGAAAATTTACCACCAAAATAAAGTAGAATATGTCCCGAAAAAACTTTCTCAGAATCAGAATATTCGGTAAAAGCGTTTCTGCGTTATTAATTCGTAAAGCGACGGTGGTCAGAATTGCGAAAAAGGGCTGTGTCCTTAAGGGGTTAAACTTCTTAAATTTCAATGGTCTCCTCATGCTTTTGCCAACTCCAGGCTGTGCCATTCAGACACTATATGGTCTCCTAATGCTTCAGCCACCTCCAGGCTGTGTCATTCAGCCACTATATGGTCTCCATATGTTGACTGTGTATTGTAGGAAACATGTGGGTATCCTTGAGTTACTCTCCCAGCATTATTGCCATGTTGATACCAGACCAGTAATGAATATTGTCAAGGACTAGCAGAAACAGGGAACTGGGGATACTGATCACTGGCTGTTGGAATTGACTGACTATCCCAGATGGTAGATTTACCATTTTGAAGTTCCTCAGTTCCAGTAGGCTTTAAGTCGTTCATTCATTTTTGCGGCTCTTCAGTTGCAGAATTAAGTTGTCTCATGTTTTCTTGTTCTTCCGATGAGCTTATGTCACTGGAACACATAATACTCATATTGTCATCTAACGAAGGATCCTTTTCTTCAGAGAACCTAACTATCATTTTATTGTTTTGAATGTCAGGTGGTATGACAATTTCTGATTATAAAGGAAGCACATTTTTCTGCCCTCATTAATGCATACCACATACCTACATCTAAGTAGTGTACTAATTTGTACCTGTTAATCTGTCAAGGGTTGATATACTGTTAAAGGACAGCCAATAGTACACACCTGCTGCTGTTCTAGAAAAATACTCTTCGAAGTGAAGTGTATTGTACTCCCCTCATATACACAATAAGTATGTCAAGTAGAGAAATGAAATTTCAATTACAAAATCCATGATATTCATTTAAAAATCTTAAATTGAAATTTAAAAATCAAAGATTTCAATGGTCTCGTCATGCTACTGCCAACTCCAGGCTGTGCCATTCAGGCACTATATGGTCTCCTCCTGCTTCAGCCAACTCCAGGCTTTGTCTTTCAGTCAATATGTGGTTTACTGATACTGCTGGGCCTGGGAATAAAAATTTTTGTTATGGTCGCACTAGCAACCGAAAAACTTCAATTCAAAATTCTAACTTCAACAATTTTTTTCTAATGCTTCAGCCAACTCCGGGCTCTGTCATTCAGGCAATATATGGTTTACGGATGCTGCTGGGCCTGGGCCTGGCAATACAAAATGTTGTTATAGTAGCACTAGCTACCCAAAATCTTCAGTTTAAATTTCAAACTCCATCTTTTCTTCTTAGGGATTGTGAAGCCCTGGGGTCTCCTCATGCTTCAGCAAACTCCAGGCTGTGGCAATCAGACACTATATGGTCTCCTCCTACTGATGCCACCTCAAGGCTCTGGCATTGTGCTGCCATGTGACATGTGACTCCTTGTTAGATTAGATCCTTTGTACCCACACACCGGGGCCTGGGACACTAAAACTTGGGAGTTAAAAGTTCCATTTCAAAATCTTATATTTCAATATCTTAAATTTCTATTTAAAATTCTTTTATGTCAATTGTCTCCTCATGCTTCAGCCAACTCCAGGCTGTGCCATTCAGGCAATGTATGCTTTACTGATGCTGCTGGGACTGGGTCTGGGAATAAAAATGTTGTTATGGTAGCACTAGCTACCCAAAATCTTCAGTTTAAATTTCAAAATTCATTTTATAATCTTAGGGATTGTGAAGGCCTAGTGTCTACTCATGCTGCTGCCAACTCCTGGCTGTGCCATTCAGCCACTATATGGTCTCCTCATGCTGCCAACACCTCCACGCTGTGTCATTCAGCCACTATATGGTCTCCTCATGCTGCCGCCACCTCCATGCTGTGTCATTCAGCCACTATATGGTCTCCTCATGCTGCCGCCACCTCCATGCTGTACCATTCAGCCACTATATGGTCTCCTCATGCTTCAGCCTCATCCAAGCTGTGTCATCCAGCCACTATATGGTCTTCTCATGCTGCCAACACCTCCACGCTGTGTCATTCAGACACTATATGATCTCCTCATACTGATTCCACCTCCAGGCTCTGTCATTGTGTCGCTCTGTGGCAGTGATTATAAAATCGATGTCGGTAATCTGCATGTTATTCTGAATAACAGTATTATTTCACTACCCCAGCACACTCCATATGCGTGTTAGAACACAGCAAAGTGTTCTCCACCCCTATTATGGCTCTCTGTAGTCCAGAAATAGCCATTTGTAATATAGATTCGCTGCGCATAAATTCGGATCGAAACTAATTTTTTGGGAAAAATTCAGCGAATCGGCCGAATAACATTTTTCAAAAGTTCGCTCATCTCTATGCACAGTGTGAAAATAGCCTTACTTTCTGAGTGTATAAACTTGCCCACCTTTCTCCAATGCCCCGGTGGTGCTCAAGGTGTCTTTAAATTCAAGCAGTGCACTCGGTTTTCACTTATAGGAGCAAACAACCCACAGAAATCAGGAATAAAAGGTAATAAGCTGGGTATTAAGACTGCAGCTGGTGTTACCTATGTCCATGCCCTATATTGGGAAGAAGTCTAATGCTGGTCATCCAGTCTTTATTCCTAAAACTTCAAGTAATCGTTCGTCCTTATTCTGCTCATTGCAGAGAATATTCCTACAGAGAGAAGTTACGTAAAAAAAAAACTCACAGGCCATTCTTTTACAGATTATCCTTCCAGATGGTCTGAGTCTTTGCTGAGTTTAATCCTACTAAGCTGCCAAGATACATATTATTCTGTGTCACATCAACTAACATGGTTTGTATGTCTGCTTCCCACATTATCATTGTAGTATATTCTGATGGCCTTCAAGATCAAAATAGCCGAAACCAAGGTAAAATGAATGCAAGGTACATGTAACTAAATTTTGAACTTTTATGTTCACTTTTACTAATACTGAGTTGTTTACATTGATACAATTTGGGCTTCATGGTTATAAAGCTGATCATGTGTCCAGCACAGAGCTGGTAAATGGTAGGCTTAAAACATGTATGATGATTTTACAGTTATAATGTATGTGTGTATTTATTATTGTTTTAATTTAAACACATATTATGTTTCTTCTTTGCAAGGTTATTTGAATGCTGATGTACAACATAAATGTACAACATGTTACTTTTTGTGTTATTCATGCTGCAATGTTCAATCCCTATTCAGCCCTTTAGTAAAAAATGTACAGCTTTCACCTTTCCTATCATTTTTTCTTTCTTAGGCTTAGATTCCACTGAGATTTTTTCCCACCAGCAAAAATACCAGGAAAAACTGCCAGAAAAACCGCCACAGCTTTTTCCTGCATTTTGACAGTTTTTCTGGCGTTTTTCTAGTTTTTTTTCCTGGTGTGTGGAAACCGCCAAATTTGTACCCTGTGGCGGGGTACCACTGCCTTCAGGGTACCACTCTGTGGGTCGGATGCTGAGCGCCCGGTCCACAGAGTGTAAGGAGATGAGGAGCCATGTATAGCATCACTTCTCACTTTCCCCGGCCGTATAGTATACAGGGGTGCATAGTGTACCCGTGTATACTACAGAGGACCCGGGAATCCTGTAACCAGACTGACAGGACTCCCTGCTCCTATAGCCCCTTTGGACGGTATACAGAATCTATAGATGGCTGTATATAGTGTATACAGAAGATGAGGTCCACTTACCTCCCTCGCTCCCTGTCCCCACCGGTTCTGTGTAGCTCTGCACCCCTAGTGAAGACATCATTAGTGTGGGAGCTACAGATGGGAGCCAGGCAAGTAAGGGTGGGAGGCTCTGTTCACATTGTACGTTTTGTATAATGTGAACAGACCCTTCTCCCAGTGTCTTCCCATACAGGGAGAGTCCAGCTGTTGCTAAACTCCAACTCCCAGCATGCCCAGGCAGCCAAAGGCTGTCTTGGCATGCTGGGAGTTGTAGTTTTGCAACAAATGGAGGCTCTCTGTTTGGGAAGACATTGCATTATGGGTGCTCTCCCCATTGGAGAGCGCCAAAAATGTCCTAACCCATTTTTTGTGTATCTTTTTTCTTCTTGTTTCAGATCTGTGTATGCAGAGGATTGCAACGGATTCTGAGGACTACTGTGGATTAACTGGATTATTTTCCTTTTAATAAAATGGCTAACAAGGGCTGTGGGGGGGTGTTTTCTAAAATAAATTTTTTTTCCAATCATGTTTTTTTTCTAATTGAATTGAAGGCTTAGTAGTGGAAGCCGTCTTATTGACAGAATCCATTACTAAGCCGGGGCTTAGCGTTAGCCCCAAAAACAGCTAGTGCTAACCCCCAATTATTACCATCAATTACAACCCCAATTATACACTGACTTTATTTAGGCAGGGGAGGGCCAATAACAATGATCCTGCTAATGTCAGGCTGTTACGAGGAACCCTATGCGTTTTTTTTTATGAAAAAAAAAAACGCATAGGGTTCCCTGTATTTTTATTCACAGCCAAATACCAACCAAGCAGCAACAGCCCGATGTTACCAGGCTGGGCTAGGACCATTGTTATTGGCCCTCCCCTGCCTAAATAAAGTCAGTCTATTACTGCCTAGGCCCAGGAGCGCCATTTTTTACACTCCGGGCCTGTTAGTATTGGCTCTTCCCAGCAGTGAGTACCGGGATAATAGTTGGAGGTTAGCACTAGCCATTTTTGGGGCTTATGATAAGACGGCTTCCACTACTAAGCCTGAAAAGTCAATTAAAAAAAAACATGACACATTGGAAAAATTATTTTATAAAAAAAAAAAACTCCTCCACAGCCCTCATTAGCCATTTTATTAAAAGGAAAACAATCCAGTTAATCTGCAGTAGCCCTCCGAATCCACTGTAATCCTCTACATACACAGATTTGAAACAAGAAGAAAAAAAAAATTGGTCAGGACATTTTTTTGGGCACTCTCCGCTGGAGAGTGCCCATATTGCAATGTCTTCCCAAACATGGAGCCTCCAATTTTTGCTAAACTACAACTCCCAGCAAGTTTTTGTAAACCAGCCTCTGAGCCCAAAAGAGCTGAAAAACGCCCAAAGGATTACATAAACGCCAAAATGAAAAATGCCAAGTGGATCTGGCATATAAGTTTAAAATTGTCCTTTTCTGACCCCTATAATTTTTTTATTTCTTTATGTACGGAGTGGTATGAGGGCTCATTTTTTGCACCTTGATCTGAAGATTTTATCGGTACCATTTGTTTTAATCTGACTTTTTGATCGCTTTTTATTAATTTTTTATTGTATGAAAAGGGACCAAAAATACGCTGTTTTGGACTTTGGAATTTTTTGCGGGTACGCCATTGACCGTGCGGTTTAATCAATCATTTATTTTTATAGTTCGGACATTTACGCACAGGGCGATACCACATATGTTTATTTTTATTTTTATTCACACAGTTATTTTTATTGGGAAAAGGGGGGTGATTCAAACTTTTATTAGGGAAAAGGTTAAATGATCTTTATTAACTTTTTTTTTGCAATGTTATAGCCCCCATAGGGGACTATAACATGCAGTACATTGATTCAATACACTGATCACTGCCATTGCATTCAATGGCAGGGATCAGTGTTATTGGCGGTTGATTGCTCAAGCCTGGATTTCAGCAATCAATCGCTGATCGGAAACGCAGGAGGCAGGTAATCACCCATTTGCTGCGTCCTAGCTGATCGTGAGATCGCGATTTTACCACGATGGTCCCGATGAGACTGACTGAGCTGCCGGGAAGCTTTTACTTTCACTTTAGATGCGTCGATCAACTTTGATCGCCGCTTGTAAAGAGTTAATGCAGGACATCAGCCCAATCAGCGATGTCCGGCATTAGCCACGGACATCGGGAGTCAGGATCACGTTAGTAAATAAACCCCAATGTGCCTGATTTACTAAAAGTGGAGTGTATGTTTCTTTGTGGGCTTTTAATTCCCAAAATTAAAAAATTCCCAAAAAGTAAAAATATTTACTAAGGTTTCCCTACATTTTGCACTTTTTCCCACATCTGTGGGGTTTTCCTCAGCTCAAATCCACTACATTGTCTGTGGAAACCTTAGTGTTGGGTTTCTGTGAAAATGTCGGGAACATACCCCCTTTTCAGTGACCACACACCCTTTTCCTGATGACCACACCCCTTTTTGGGTTTTCTTTATAAAGGGTTTTTCAATTCTGGCGCAAATTATGCAAAACCCGACAAAACATGTAAATGAGGGCAAATATGTTTGTTCTATTGTGTGTATTGCAATGTTCTTAGTGTTTTCTTGAATTAACTCCTTAGTCTGCTCCTGTTCTATGACACGGGGCCACAGCGCCATCATAGCGGGTTGGGCCCGGCCATTGGCCGGGTTCCATGGCTAATAGCTCGCAGCACTGATCGCAGTGCCATGCGCTATTAACCATTTAGACGCAGTGTTCAAAGTTGATCACCGCGTCTAAAGTGAATCTAAAACTTTGCCGGTTAGCTCAGAGGGCTGTTCGGGATCGCCGTGGTGAAATCGCGGCATCCCGAGCAGATGTAGGATGGCAGGAGGTTCCCCTATGGGAGCTATAATACTGCAAAAAAAAAATGAAAAAAAGTGAATAAAGATCATTTAAACCCTTCCCTAATAAAAGTTTGAATCACCCCACTTTTCCCATTGGAAAAAAAAAAACTGTGTAAATAAAAATAAACATATGTGGAATTGCCAGGTGTAGAAATGTCCGAATTATAAAAATGTATTGTTTATTTAACCGCACGGTCAATGGCGTACACGCAAAAAAATCCAAAGTCCAAAATAGCGTATTTTTGTATCATGAAAAAATGAATAAAAAGCGATCAAAAAGTCCAATCAATACAAAAATGGCCCATACGCGGAAAAATAAAAAAGTTAAGGGGTCAGAATATGACAATTTTAAACGTATACATTTTCCTGCATGTAGTTATGATTTTTTCCAGAAGTACGACAAAATCAAACCTACATAAGTAGGGTATCATTTTAACTGTATGGACCTACAGAATTAAGATTACGTGTCATTTTTACAAAAAAAAAAAAAGCCCCCAAAAGTTACAAAATGGCGTTTTTTTCTTCAATTTTGTCGCACAATGATTTTTTTTCCATTTCACAGTAGATTTTTGGGTAAAATGACTGATGTCATTACAAAGTAGAATTGGTGGCACAAATAATAAGCCATCATATGGATTTTTAGGTGCAAAATTGAGAGGGTTATGATTTTTTAAAGGTAAGGAGGAAAAAACGAAAGTGCAAAAACAGAAAAATGCTTAGTCCTTAAGGGGTTAATAAAATATGTACATTACATTTGAAACCCTTTGTAACAATTTTACACTGCATGGGGCTATATGAACACTTTTTAGCTCTATATGGGGGCAATGTTCATGCATGCATTAAATGTCTAAATATGCACTGTACAACAGTGTGGACACATTATGGTATTCTAAGTGCTGTAAACTTTGTCTGAAGATATAGTTAATGGGGTTATCCTGGAATCGAAAAACAGAGATAATTATTTTTAAAGACGGCTCCCTGTTTGTCTCCAGGTTGGGTGTGGTTCTGCAGCTCAGTTCCATTGAAGTGAATGAAGCCAAGTTTCTCTTTGAAAAAAAAAAATAGGTCTATTTTTAGGTTCCTGAATAAACCATTTAATCTCCTTTAGATCACAGGTGCTTATAAGTGATAGAACTTCAAATGGATCAGACTATATATATCCTTAACCCCTACAGGACCCATGACGTACCGGTACGTCTTGAGTCCGCTCCCGTTCTAGAACTCCGGGCCATGGCGTGGCTCTGCGTCATAGCGGGTCAGGCCCGGTCTCTAACAACAGCCGTGACCCGTGGCTAATAGCGCGCGGGACTGATCGAGGTGCCGCGCACTATTAACCCTTTAGACGTGGCATTCAAAGTTGAACGC
Source organism: Hyla sarda (assembly GCF_029499605.1). NCBI lineage: Eukaryota > Metazoa > Chordata > Amphibia > Anura > Hylidae > Hyla > Hyla sarda. The sequence continues at coordinate 261,745,188 of NC_079191.1, read as the reverse complement.
AGTGTCTAAAGTCAAAGTAAATGGTTGCCGGTTAGCACAGGGGGCTGTTCGATCGCCGAATGACTGCTCAGTGCCTGAGATCCAGACATGAGCAGTCAAGCGATAGAATCATTGATCAATGGTTTCCTATGAGAAACCACTGATCAATGTAAAAGATTGGTGTGTGCAGTGTTATAGCCCCCTATGGGAGCTATAACACTGCAAAAAAAAAGTGAAAAAAAAGTGAATAAAGATTATTTAACCCCTTCCCTAATAAAAGTTTGAATCACCCACCTTTTCCCATTTAAAAAAAAAGCTGTGTAAATAAAAATAAACATATGTGATATCGCCGCGTGCAGAAATGTCCGAATAATAAAAATGTATTGTTAATTAAACCGCATGGTCAATGGCGTACGCGCAAAAAAATTCCAAAGTCCAAAATAGTGTCTTTTTGGTCACTTTTTATATCATGAAAAAATGAATAAAAAGCGATCAATAAGTCCTATGAATACGAAAATGGTAACGCCGAAAAATAAAAAAAAGTTATAGGGGTCAGAATATGACAATTTTAAACGTATACATTTTCTTGCATGTAGTTAAGATTTTTTCCAGAAGTACGACAAAATCAAACCTATATAAGTAGGGTATCATTTTAATTGTATGGACCTACAGAATAAAGGGAAGGTGTCATTTTTACTGAAAAATTTACTGTGTAGAAACGGAAGCCCCCAAAAGTTACAAAATGGCATTTTTTTTTTTTTTATTTTGTCTCACAATTATTTTTTTTTCCGTTTTGCCATAGATTTTTGGGTAAAATGACTGATGTCATTACAAAGTAGAATTGATGGCACAAAAAATAAGCCAACGAAAATGCAAAAACGGAAAAAACCTGGGTCCTTAAGGGGTTAAAGGGGTATTCCAGGAAAAAAACAAACTGGCTCTAGAAAATTAACCAGATTTGTAAATTACTTCTATTAAAAAAATCTTAATCCTTTCAGTAGTTATCAGCTACTGAAGTTGAGTTGTTCTTTTCAGTCTGACAACAGTGCTCTCTGCTGACACATCTGCTTGTCTCAGGAGCTGTCCAGAGTAGGAGCAAATCCCCATAGCAAACCTCTAATGCTTCGGACAGTTTCTGAGACAAGCAGAGGTGTCAGCAGAGAGCACGGTTGTCAGAAAGAAGAGGAGCCAGAACCTACATATTTGTAGGTTTCTAACACATGTAATGAGGTTTGCGGCACAGCGTAAAGAAAACATTTTTAAATAACAAAGAAACATTAGCTATACAGGTTGTGTGATGGATCAGTGAAGCATTCTGACAAGGTTGTAAAAACTTTTTTTCTTTTACATAACTTATTTCCCTCTTTGTCTAAACATCTGGGGTTCTTGGTTGATAGGGTTAACACATTCATTTTGACAAAGGCAGTCCAATATTCAGTTTATGTGTTTTGTTAATAAAAGTATTTCATTTCCACAGATTATTCTACAGAATTTGCTCATTTGTACTGTAGTCTTCTACACGGTGTTGTGCTTAGCCCAGATTATTTGTTTCATATTACTAAGGTAAGCTCCATGCTCAAAATGCTGCAAAAATCTATATTTATTTATTTTGTTTCCAATACTATAGATAATATTCCTTTAATCTGGAATCTAATAGAACAGTAGTGATCGATCATGTAAAGTCTCCCCATACCTAAAAAGTAGGTCGGCACATGTACACTTATTAACATTTTTTGGACCTCTTTCCCTTACAGGGCCTTTCTCCACTCAGGATCCTCCCTGATTTAAGTGGGGACAGTATAATGATTTATTCCAAATGGAGAATTATTTGTCAATTAATTGTATTTTTCGCAAGATTACTACTGTCTAAAATGTAGTTCGTATTATAGAGGTATGCAAATAGAGGAAGAAGCTCACGGCACTGGGGCTGTAAATCGAGATGCAACTTTAGATGTGAAAACTCTATGCAGGGAAACTGGTGCTCGCTGGCACAACACGGGGGTGCAAACTTCCAGAGATAAGATGCAATGCAATCCAAAAAGAAAATAAGGAGATATTGCACTCACCCTTTTGTTGGCAAATGTGGAGGGACTTTATTTAAGCATATTAAAGGTGCCCCACATCAACAGGAGTCAGAAAAGACAAGCAAAAGTGTGAGTGCTATATCTCCTTATTTTCTTTTTGAATGGTATTATAGTTGTAGTAAATTTTATACTGGGGGGGCTATTTTGTAAACTTTTTTCCAGAAAACATTGCCTGTAGGATGCCGTACACCAACTAGATTGCCACAAGGAGAAGCAGTACCTTCTAAGAGCTGCTTTAATGGTATCTCACCAAACCAACCAGACCCTTATTCTGTGCTAGTGAAGGGCACAAACCCTAAAATAGTGGAGTCTATGGATAGATGTCTGTGGCTAGGCTCTATTGGTTCTATAATAAGTTGGTCATTTGCTTATAGGGTAGCTATCTATAGGCACCACCAGAGAGACATCTAAGACTTCCTACAACAGCTGTCTCTCTGGAAAAAGAATCATTATCTTGCAAAAGCTGCTTCATAGGCATCACACCATACCAACCAAAACCCTACTCTGTACCGATGAAGAGCAAAAACTTCAAAATAGTGTTGTCTCCAGATGATTTTCTTTAGTTAGGTTAATATTCCTAGTCATAGAGATAGCACTAGTATGCCTACAAACATGTAAAAGGCTGAACTTTGGATAGTTTGTATAGGGTCTTTACATGGTGAGATGTTTTAGTTGTTGTAAAGAAAGCCTTAAATATTAAAAGGGTACTCCGGTGGTAAACTTTTTTATTTTTATTGTTTGCCAGAACTGGTGCCAGAAAGTTACAACAGATTTGTAAATTACTTCTATTAAAAAATCTTAATCCTTGCACTACTTATTAGCTGCTGAATACTACAGAGAAAATGTTTTTCTTTTTGGAACACAGAGCTCTCTGCTGACATCACGAGCACAGTGCTCTCTGCTGACATCTCTGTCCATTTTAGGAACTGTCCAGAGCAGCATATGTTTGCTAAGGGGATTTTCTTCTACTCTGTACAGTTCCTTAAAGCGGTACTCCGGCCCTGAGACATCTTATACCCTATCCAAAGAATAGGAGATAAGATGTCTCACTGTTGGGGACCCCTGCGATCTTGTATTCGCCATACGGCCGTCACACCCCCTCCCATAGACTTGCATAGCGGGGGGGGTGACGTCCCACAATGGCAGAGTTGAGACGTCACGATACACCGGCCCCGTGGTCGCCACCCGGCTGTTTATGAGCTGGCACCCCGGCATGCAGCTCAAACAGGTGGGTGGTGAATACCAGATTGCGGGGGTCCCCAGCGGCGGGACACCCACAGTGAGACATCTTATCCCCTATCCTTTGGATAGGGGATAAGATGTCTCAGGGCCAGAGTACCCCTTTAAATGAACAGAGATATCAGCAGAGAGCACTGTGCTCGTGATGTCACCAGAGAGCTCTGTGTTCCAAAAAGAAAAGACTTTCCTCTGTAGAATTCAGCAGCTAATAAGTACTGGAAAGATTAAGATTTTTTAATAGAAGTAATCTACAAATCTGTTTAACTTTCTGGCACCAGTTGATAAAAAAAAAAAAAGTTTCCCCACCGAAGTACCCTTTTAACCCCTTAACGACTCAGCCCATTTTGGCCTTAAGGACTCAGACAATTAAATTTTTACGTTTTAATTTTTTCCTCCTCGCCTTCTAAAAATCATAACTCTTTTATATTTTCATCCACAGACTAGTATGAGGGCTTGTTTTTTGCGTGACCAGTTGCCCTTTGTAATGACATCACTCATTATATCATAAAATGTATGGCACAGCCAAAAAACACTATTTTTGTGGGGAAATTAAAACGAAAAACGCAATTTTGCTAATTTTGGAAGGTTTCGTTTTCACGCCGTACAATTTATGGTAAAAATGACGTGTATTCTTTATTCTGAGGGTCAATACGATTAAAATGATACCCATTATTACGTACTTTTCTATTATTGTTGCGCTTAAAAAAAATCACAAACTTTTTAACCAAATTAGTACGTTTATAATCCCTTTATTTTGATGACCTCTAACTTTTTTATTTTTCCGTATAAGCGGCGGTATGGGGGCTCATTTTTTGCGCCATGATCTGTACTTTTTTTGATACCACATTTGCATATAAAAAACTTTTAATTAATTTTTTATAATTTTTTTTTTATAAAATGTATGAAAAAAGTAGGAATTTTGGACTTTATTTTTTTTTTTTTACTTTTATTTTTTGTTCACGCTGTTCACCGTACGGGATCATTAACATTTTATTTTAATAGTTCGGACATTTACGCACGCGGTGATACCAAATATGTCTATATAAAAAATGTTTACGCTTTTTGGGGGTAAAATAGGAAAAAACGGACGTTTTACTTTTTTATTGGGGGAGGGGATTGTTCACTTTTTTGTACTTTTACTTTTACATTTTTTTACATTTTTTTTACACTTGAATAGTCCCCATAGTGGACTATTCATAGCAATACCATGATTGCTAATACTGATCTGTTCTATGTATAGGACATAGAACAGATCAGTGTTATCGGCTATCTTCTGCTCTGGTCTGCTCGATCACAGACCAGAGCAGGAGACGCTGGGAGCTGGACGGAGGCAGGAGAGGGGACCTCCGTGCGGCGTTCTGAATGATCGGATCCCCGCAGCAGCGTTGCGGGCGATCCGATCATTCATTCAAATCACGCACTGCCGCAGATGCCGGGATCTGTATTGATCCCGGCACCTGAGGGGTTAATGGCGGACACCCGCGAGATCGCGGGCGTCGGCCATTGCGGGCATGTCCCTGGCTGCGATCAGCAGCCGGGATCAGCCGCGCATGACACGGGCATCGCTCCGATGCCCGCGGTTATGCACAGGACGTAAATGTACATCCTGGTGCGTTAAGTACCACCGCACCAGGACGTACATTTACGTCCTGCATCCTTAAGGGGTTAAGGACCCAGCCCAAATATACCTTAAGGACCCGGCCATTTTTTGAACATCTGACCACTGTCACTTCAAGCATTAATAACTCTGGGATGCTTTTACCTTTCATTCTGATTCAGAGATTGTTTTTTCGTGACATATTCTACTTTATGTTAGTGGTAAAATTTTGTCGATACTTGTTTCATTTCTTGGTGAAAAATTCCAAAATTTGATGAAAAAATAGAAAATTTAGCATTTTTTTTTACTTTGAAGCTCTCTGCGTATAAGGAAAATAGACATCCCAAATAAATTATACATTGATCCACATACACAATATGTCTACTTTATGTTTGCATCATAAAGTTGACAAGTTTTTACTTTTGGAAGACATCAGAGGGCTTCAAAGTTCAGCAGCAATTTTCCAATTTTTCACAAAATTTTCAAAATCGGAATTTTTCAGGGACCAGTTCAGTTTTGAAGTGGATTTAAAGTGCCTTGATATTAGAAATACCCCACAAATTACCCAATTATAAAAACTGCACCCCTCAAAGCATCCAAAATGACATTCAGTTAGTGTGTTAACCCTTTAGGTGTTTCACAGGAATAGAAGCAAAGTGAAGGAGAAAATTCAAAATCTTCATTTTTTACATTCGCATGTTCTTGGAAACCCAGTTTTTGAATTTTTACAAGGGGTAAAAGGAGATAAATCTTCCTAAAATGTGTAATCCAATTTCGAGTAAGGAAATACCTCATATGTGTATGTCAAGTGTTCGGCGGGCGCAGAAGGGAAGGAGCGACAATGGGATTTTCAAGAGTTAGTTTTTCTGAAATGGCTTTTGGGGGGCATGTCACATTTAAGAAGCCCCTATGGTGCCAGAACAGCAAATAAAACAAGTCATGCTATTTTGGAAACTACACCCCTTAAGGAACGCAACAAGGGGTACAGTTAGCCTTAACACCCCACAGGTGTTTCACGACTTTATGTCAAAGATGAATGTGTTAATAATTTTTTTTTTCACTAAAATGCTAGTTTTCCCTCAAATTTTTAATTTTTACAAGGAGTATTAGGAGAAAATGCCCCCCAAAATTTGTAACCCCATCTCTTCTGAGTATGGTAATACCCCATATGTGGACGTCAAGTGCACTGCAGGCGCACTACAATGCTCAGAAGAGAAGGAGTCACATATGGCTTTTGGAAAGCACATTTTGCTGAAATGGTTTTTCTAGGGCATGTCGCATTTAGGAAACCCCTATGGTGCCAGAACAGTTAAAAAAAACACATGGCATACTATTATGGAAACTACACCCCTCAAGGAACGTAACAAGGGGTATAGTTAGCCTTAACACCCCACAGGTGTTTCACGACTTTATGTCAAAGTTGGATGTGTTAATACATTTTTATGTTTTTTTTCACAAAAATGCAAGTTTTCCCTCAAATTTAAAATTTTTACAAGGAGTAATAGGAGAAAATGCCCCACTAAATTTGTAACCCCATCTCTTCTGAGTATAGTAATACAGTGAGCCTTAACACCCCACAGGTGTTTGACGACTTTTCGTTTAAGTTGGATGTGTAAATGAAAAAAAAAAATTTTTCACTAAAATGCTGGTTTTCCCCCAAATTTTACATTTTTACAAGGGGTAATAGGAGAAAATGCCCCCCAAAATTTGTAACCCCATCTCTTCTGAGTATGGTGATACCCCATATGTGTACGTCGAGTGCACTGCAGGCGCACTACAATGCTCAGAAGAGAAGGAGTCACATTTGGCTTTTGGAAAGCACATTTTGCAGGAATGGTTTTTGGGGGGCATGTCGCATTTAGGAAGCCCCTATGGTGCCAGAACAGTAAAAAAAAACACATGGCATACTATTTTGGAAACTACACCCCTCAAGGAACGTAACAAGGGGTATAGTTAGCCTTAACACCCCACAAGTGTTTCACGACTTTATGTCAAAGTTGGATGAGTTAATACATTTCTTTTTTTTTCCACAAAAATGCAAGTTTTCCCTCAAATTTAAAATTTTTACAAGGAGTAATAGGAGAAAATGCCCCCCCAAAATTTGTAACCCCATCTCTTCTGAGTATAGTAATACCCCATATGTGGACGCCAAGTGCACTTCGGGCGCACTACAATGCTCAGAAGAGAAGGAGTCACATATGGCTTTTGGAAAGCACATTTTGCTGAAATGGTTTTTCTAGGGCATGTCGCATTTAGGAAGCCCCTATGGTGCCAGAACAGTTAAAAAAAAACACATGGCATACTATTTTGGAAACTACACCCCTCAAGGAACGTAACAAGGGGTACAGTGAGCCTTAACACCCCACAGGTGTTTGACGACTTTTCGTTAAAGTTGGATGTGTAAATTAAGAAAAAAACATTTTCATTAAAATGCTGGTTTTCCCCCAAATTTTACATTTTAACATGGGGTAATAGGAGAAAATGCCCCTAAAATTTGTAACCCCATCTCTTCTGAGTATGGTGATATCCCATGTGTGTAATTCAAGTGCACTGCGGGCGCACTACAATGCTCAGAAGAGAAGGAGTCACATTTGGCTTTTGGAAAGCACATTTTGCAGAAATGGTTTTTGGGGGGCATGTCGCATTTAGGAAGCCCCTATGGTGCCAGAAGAGTAAAAAAACAACACATGGCATACTATTTTGGAAACTACACCCCTCAAGGAACGTAAAAAGGGGTCCAGTGAGCCTTACCACCCGAAAGGTGTTTGACTACTTTGGATGTGTAAATTTTTTTTTTTTTTTTTTTTTACTAAAATGCAGGGGTAATAGGAGAAAATGCCCCCCAAAATGTATAACCCCATCTCTTCTAAGTATGGTAATACCCCATGTGTGGACGTTAAGTGCACTGCAGGCGCACTACAATGCTCAGAAGAGAAGGAGTCACATTTGCAAATTTAGCTGAAATGGGGGGACATGTCGCATTTAGTGCCAGAAAAAAAATTTAATTTGTAAATACATTTCTTTGGAATAAGGACATACCTCATATCTGGACCGGTCACAGAAGAACAGGAGTGCAGTCAGGGGCCTTGAGCTTCGAAATCAGAGCAGTGGGACCCCCCCCCCCTCAAGGGGCATTACATGGGGTAATTTTAAACATTACATGGGGTAAGTTATTAAAATGGGGTACAGTGGGACATAAAATTATAAAACAGGTTATGTTCCCAGAATGATGACCCAGAGCATAGCCAAAACTAAAGAATATGCCCACCCCAAACCCTATGCTCTGAATCATCATTCTGGGAATGTTATGTGTGTGGCCGTCCCTAACCTGTTGCCTCAAATGCGCACCCCGCTCAGGTGGAGAGAGAGCGCTGCGCATTTGAGGCAACATAAAAAGTCCCCGATGATAGTGACTCAGTGACCCATGAAAAAATACCCCCAGAAGTCTTATCAGTTTATTTATTTATTTATTTTTTGCAGAAATTTTTTTTGGGGCAATTTAGTGGCTTTATGGGGTTAAAATTTGGAATGTACTCTGGTCTTGGTACATTGGGGTCAAATTATGGAAAATTAAAATAAAAAGGGAAAATTTAGTACCGCAGAGAAGTGTGATACTCCCTGAAGCAGTTTTTAATGCAGAGGTCCGGATGATCGGGGCAAGTGTCACATTGATAGGTGGTGTCCTTCCGAATCCCCCTCCTGTGAAACACTCTGCATTTTTTCTGGGTTTGTCCCTTCTTTCCAGTGTGGGGGATCTCACCTGGAAAGTGTTGGCCTGGGACGATCCTGGCACCTATTACTTCAGTTCCTTCTGAACTCCGGCTTGCTCTTTCCCGGTCAGCAAAGATCAGGGCCTTTAGGACTTCTTCTTGGAACTGGAGGAATGTCCCTGTGCTGCCAGCGTTCTGGTACAGTACAAAAGAGTTGTACATGGCAACCTGTACCAAGTAGACCGCAACTTTCTTGTACCATACACGTGTTTTCCGCATGGCGTTATATGGCTTCAGGATTTGATCAGAAAGATCAACTCCCCCCATATACCGATTTTAGTCCAGAATACAATTGGGCTTGAGGACCGTTGTTGTGGTACCTCGCACAGGGACAGGTGAGCTGCCGTTGCCATGAATAGTGGTCAGCATAAGGACATCCCTCTTATCCTTATAAGGGCACGGGACTCACCCTTGGGCATAGGTGTCTGCAAAAAATTTAGAGGGAGTCCTCTCTGATTCTTCCGCACGGTCCCACAAGCGGACGTGGATCTGGCGGCAAGGGATGTGAAGAGAGGGATGCTGATATAAAAGTTGTCCACGTACACGTGGAAACCCTTATCCAGCAATGGGTACATAAGGTCCCAAACGATTTTCCCGCTAACACCCAGAGTGGGGGAACAATCTGGGGGTTCAATATGGGAATCTCGTCCCTCATACACCCTAAACTTGTAAGTGTACCCGGAGGTACTCTCACAAAGTTTATAAAGCTTCACGCCATACAGCGCCCACTTTGAGGGAATATACTGGCAGAATATGAGTCTCCCCTTAAAACTGATTAGAGACTCATCTACAGAGAGGTCCCTGAGCGGTACGTAGGCCTCCAAAAATTTGGCCACAAAGAGATCGATGACCGGCCTCACTTTGTAAAGCCGGTCATAGGCGGGATCACCTCAGGGTGGACATGCCTCATTATCTGCATAATGAAGGCATTTCTGAATCGCCTCGAACCGCTTCCGTGCCATGGCCATACTGTACAGCGGGGTCTGGTATAGGACGTCCCCACTCCAGTACTGCCTGACACTTGGCTTTTTGACCAGGCCCATGTGCAGCACGAGGCCCCCGGTGGCGGGGGGGAGGGTGTGTGTGTGGTGGGGGGGGCGGGGATGTATGTAGTGAGTGCTTAGTGTAACTATTAGATATAACGGTGTGTGATTAGAAATCACACACCGTTATATGAGGGAGGAAAAAAAATTGCGGACAAAAAAAAAATGGGGGGGCAAATGCAGCGCCCTGAACCCCTAATAGGGCCCGGGTCACACTGAAAAATTTGTGGTGGACCCTTGGGGACCTATTAGGGGGTTAGGGGGGGGGGGGGGGTTTTATTTTTTGTAACTTTTTTTTAACTTTTTTACACTCACTCCTACCTTGCCCTGGAGTGTATTCTTTCCCTGCTCTGTCCCTGCAGATCTTCTTCCCTGAGGGGGCTCAGATCGCACAGAGGGGGGGTCCCTGGCACCTTCGAGCAGCTTTGCCCGCTGACTGAACTCAGTTAACTGGCAGAGCTGCAAGAAGATGCAGTTAACCCCTCCCCTGCCGGCTGCTATTGGCTGGACGATCGTCCAGCCAATAGCAGCACTCCTGGGGGGGGTGACGAAATCGCCACCTCCCCATAGATACAGTGTATTGTACACCCCCGATCACCTTGTACCTTCGGGTCATCGGGTCACACGTGACCTGTATGACCCGAATCCCGGCAGATCGTTAGTGTGAATTCACTAACGATCTGCCGCAATCGCCAACACAGGGGGGGGAACGATATCAGCAGGCATCCCGGTCCATTCCCTGCCCGACGCGCGGCAGGGACCGAAATTCCCACGGGCGTATGGATACGCCCTGGGTCCTTAAGTACCAGAAAGCCAGGATGTATCCATACGCCCTAGGTCCTTAAGGGGTTAAGGTTAGGAAACTAGAAATGTTTTTTTTTTTTTTTTTCTTTTGCATTATTCCAAACAAATCCTATAGAAAAAAATATGGAGTGCTTTGTCAGATGCTATATATACAGAAACAATCAGATTTAGTGTAGCTCAGTAGAGTATGATGATCAGCCAGTCACATACTGAATCCTATGTCTCAACAAGGAAACAAGGAAAGACAAGTGGAGCTTGTAAGAAATATTCATCAGTGGTCGTTGTATTATGATACAAGCAACTCAGGACAAAGTAGATTACTATAATAAACTCACAGAGCACAATATATTCTTATGGTTACCTCTCAGAAATATATAAATCATTTTGGTAACATTCACTATTGAAGTACGAGTTTACATTATTAAACCAACTTATTTGGACACAATATTCAGTTGCTAAGAAAACCTCTTCTTATCAGTTGTGCTGGTAATGTAGTGTCGCACAGATTTTATTAGAATGGCCTTTTACACATAAAACTTTTTCTAAATGCCATATGCACAGTAGGTTATGAAATGTAATTAGTAAATGTGGATAAGTTTGGTCTAAGTTCACACAAAATAAATTAGTCATGCATGCACGACATTAGGCTGATAATCTTTGATTAATTAGGATAATGGATTTGATTCATTCAATGCTTTCCCATCTACAGGCGGTAAATTATGTCCTAAACTCTTCCTGACCTCTACAATCTCCCTCAATATAATTTTCCAACTATATACTGTATATATTAAAGACATCTTCTCTAAAATGGAGCATCTATCTATGTATTGACTGGATACATGATCCCGGAGCACAGGATAAAATTAAAGGGGTATTCTAAGCAATTATTATTATTATTATTATTTTAAACCCTTAGCGACCAGCTGAATGTTTTAACAGTGGTCACTAAGGTCACTAGCCAACTTGCAGGGGTCTCTCATGTCAGTATGACAGCCAGGAATCCACGCTAATTGCAAGGACCGAACCAATCTTAGATACTGGCAGTATAACCCCTTACACGCCACAGTCAAATCATGACCACAGGTGTGTGAGGGATCTGTGGGGATCTGTGACCCCATCAGCAACAAGTTTGCTGGTCACGTGAGCACTTGTGCCTACTGAGCGCTCATGTCACCAGGGCCGATGAATATTCAAATTCAACTGGCGGGCCAGCCTCCAGCGCGCAATTCAGCGCTGGAAGAAGCCAAACTTTAAAGGGAACAGGCGCCGGACTGCAGGAATGTATATAGGTTGGAAGCCCTGCATCGGTCTCCTGTTCACACCAGTGTATCGGGTTTAGTGTGGGTGAACGGGTGACTGTTTTCCTTTAAGGCCCCCAGGCCTGACACGTATGTATTGGTTTACAACCAGCCCTAATATGGCTTTGTGAATGGAGAAATAAAAGAGTTAAGTTCCTTAAGGCCATAATGGGCCCTAAATTGCTTTTTATTATCCCCCTCAATTTTTTTTTTTTTTTATAATATTTTATCAATAAGCTTTATAAACTAAAAAAATGTTGCTATTAACCCCTTAAGGACTCAGGGTTTTCTGTTTTTGCACTTTCGTTTTTTCCTCCTTACCTTTTAAAAATCATAACCCTTTCAATTTTCCACCTAAAAATCCATATTATGGCTTATTTTTTGCGTTGCCAATTCTACTTTGCAGTGACATTAGTCATTTTACCCAAAAATGCACGGCGAAACGGAAAAAAAATCATTGTGCGACAAAATCGAAAAAAAATGCCATTTTGTAACTTTTGGGGGCTTCCGTTTCTACGCAGTGCATATTTCGGTAAAAATTATACCTTATCATTATTCTGTAGGTCCATACGGTTAAAATGATACCCTACTTATATAGGTTTGATTTTGTCGCACTTCTGGAAAAAATCATAACTACACGCAGGAAAATTTATACGTTTAAAAATGTCATCTTCTGACCCCTATAACTTTTTTATTTTTCCACGTACAGGGCGGTATGAGGACTCATTTTTGCGCCGTGATCTGAAGTTTTTATCGTTATGATTTTTGTTTTGATCGGACTTTTTGATCACTTTTTATTCATTTTTTAATGGTATAAAAAGTGACCAAAAATGCGTTTTTTTTACTTTGGAATTTTTTTGCGCGTACGCCATTGACCGTACGGTTTAATTAATGATATATTTTTATAGTTCGGACATTTACGCACGCGGCGATATCACATATGTTTATTTTTATTTTTTTTTACACTGTTTTATTTTTTTTATGGGAAAAGGGAGATGATTCAAACTTTTATTAGGAAAGGGGTTAAATGACCTTTTTTTTACATTTTTTTTGCAGTGTTATAGGTCACATAGGGACCTATAACACTGCACACACTGATCTTTTACACAGATCACAGGCGTGCATTAACACGCCTATGATTAGTGTTATCGGCGCTTGACTGCTGCTGCCTGGATCTCAGGCACGGAGCAGTCATTCGCCTGTCAGCTGTTCGGGGACGTCGCAATTTCACTGCGGCGGTCCCGAACTGCCCGACTGAGCAGCCGGGTCACTTTCACTTTAGAAGCGGCGGTCAGCTTTGACTGCCGCTTCTAAAGGGTTAATACCGCACATCTCCGCGATCGGCGATGTGTGGTATTAGCCGCGGGTCCCGGCCATTGATGAGCGCCAGGACCGACGCGATATGATGCGGGATTGCGGCGCGATCCCGCTTCATATATTTGGGAGCCGGCACAGGACGTAAATATACGTCCTGCGTCGTTAAGGGGTTAAAAAGTAAAATGTGTACCACAAAAAACAAGCCCTCTTATGACCATGCAAATGAGAAGAATAAGAATGCAAAGAAAACTGCTTGGACAATGAGGCCAAATTGGCTTGATCTCCAAGGCTATGTTCACACCTCAGAATTTCCATATGGCAGCAGAGTACTGTTGAATTCAATGAGATTCTGCTGCGCTGTGCACACGGCAGAAATTCTGTCACGGAAATTCCGAGTCCGCAGAAAGAATGAGGCTGTTCATTCTCATGTGGTCCTATCACCGACATATTATGCCGGTGCCCACAGTCTCTGTGGTGTGAACTAGAGATGATCGAAGTTACAGTGATTCAATTTGTCACAAACCTCGCGTCTCGGCGTTTGCTGACTTTAAATTAGTTTAGCTTTCAGGTGCTCTCTCCTAGGACTGTATCCACCTTTTCCAGACCACCTGAGCACCAGAAAGTTAAACTAATTTATGCAGGCTAAAGTCAGCAACTGCTGAGCCGAGAAGTTCGTGACAAATCGAATTACCATAACTTCGCTCACCTCTAGTGTGAACATAGCCTAAGGGGTTAAAGGGGTACTCCAGCCCTAAATCATCTTAACCCCATTCTGCCCCTTCCATAGACTTGCATTGAGGAGGCAGGGTGTGATGACACACGGGGCGGAATTTTGATGTCACAATACTCCGGCCCCGTGGTCGTCACGCTGCACACTTGGATCCTCCAGCGCTGCGGAGAGCTCGCAAAGGTGGGTGAGGAATGACAGATTGCGGGGGTCCCCAGCGGCGGGACCGCAGTGATCAGACATCTTATCCCCTATCCTTTGGATAGGCGATAAGATGTATTAGGGCTGGAGTACCCCTTTAACTGTACTCAGCCTGGTGGCTGAGTACATTTAACCCTGCAGCCTCTGTTCTCCCAGAGCTGGTCCCATTGTATAGTGCCTCTTCTGTTTGTGGTCAGCACTTGCACTGCCTGCTCAGCCAATAAGCAGCTGAGGTGAGACACCATTGCAGCCGTTGACTGGATGAGCCAGCCATGCACGCACCAACCCCAAACTGAGGTCCATTGCAATGGGATCTGCTCCAGGAGTACAGCAGCAGCAGGGGGAGCAAGAAAGGTAAGTACATGCAATTCTTTAAGTTATCAACAAGGCTGAGCACAAAAAAATATCAACTTGGAATACTTTTAAGTGAGCAAGCGTTCTATGGTCTAAGCAACTTTGAATGAGGCATTGGTCATTGAATTTTACTTTTCTCAGCTACGCTCAGTATTTTTGTATACCCATGACCACGCCACCTTTTGCATAGGCTCCAGCACCTTTACCAAGACCTTGCGACAGAAAAGTGTCTAAAAAGAATCTTAAACTCAAAATAAATGTGGAGGAAGTAATCGAAGAGTTTTGTGGCACATTTGTGATAGTAAATCGACCCCATTATGTTGTATTAACATCTGAAGTAAGCATAATGTCACTTCATGAATACAGTCTTTTCAGAATTTCATAATTGTGAGGAAAGTATTGATTTGAAGCTTATGGTATCATAAAATGGGAGTGTGGTGGAGTATGTTTATTGCATTAAGTTGTTTGTTTTTTTTATATTTTTTCCAGATTGGATAGTTTGGATGAACTTGGACCTTTTGATTTTAAAACATCCCCTTCCTGGTCAAATAAAAAGTACCTTGGTAATATTTTTATTTTTGAAGTTTTTCAGTTGTTAATTGTCTCTAAAATACATAATGCCTTCTAAAAGAATAACGACTACTTTATGCTATATCTCAAAGTGTGTTATAGATAAGGCTGATTGGGAAAGCCGTCGATCATATTGTTTTTATGTTATTTAACTATTCAATTCCCAAAAATCCTTAGTGTACCTATAGCTTCCAATAGTAGGTAAGGACATACAGTTTAATGGAACAACAATATTTCTATCAATGAATAAATATTTTATAATTTGAAGATCAACACTAACTGACTGATTCATTGTTAATCATTTTATTAATAAGCAACAGTTTGAGCATAATTTTCTGAATGATATATACATTAATGCAATGATAGAGAATATTCAACTTTGGTAGAATTGGTGTTTTGGGGACAACTTATCAGTTTTGCTGCTTTATTATGCTAATATTGTGTCAGCAAACACTACTAATAATTTCATTCATGCCTTTTCAAGTTGTAAATATAATATAATTTTTTTTTTTTATGTAGCAAATTTGATTTCACTGGAAAGCACATTTCTGGTTAGCAGCATTCTATTTGTTCTGATTGTGGAGGAATGGATTTGGGACTATGGTTGCACTGTAACCTTGATTCATATCATAGTCGTATCAATGGGTAAGTCATCATCACTGAAGATCATCACGTCATAAAAAATTCAGAAGGCCATTATGATTAATGATCAAATAATCAACTTTTTAATATATATTTTTTATACTGTAGAGGCAATACCTAGCTAAAGAATTGATGGGCACATTGACGTTCACAGTGTGTCACATATGTTGGGATTTGTTTTAGGACAATGCCAGGAAAGGCAGAAGTTTGATGTATTTATAAGATATAGGCTATAAAAGAGTAAAAACTGTCAATAAGTGGTCTGTACAAAATCTGCATCTCATGAGAATTCATCAGAATTCTGCCTAAAAACTCTGGCCTGATGTTGCAATGAATAATCGGGTAAGTCCCCAAAACTAAAACGCAGTCACCCAATAGGAGACACGCAAATGAAATCAGCCTGTCTATCTCTACTGTATGCATCAATGGGATGACAAGTTCTATTTAGTGCAAAGAAAAACCCAAAGGGTATAGGAGGAGTGCACTTAATACTTAACTTTTAAGGAATCAGATTAAAATATCCCCGCAAAGTGAACCCAACATTAAAACAATACCATGTGGTAAGATTCATGGTTCATAAAGTATAGATGGTCAATTTCAGTATTGTAGTTATGCACATACACAAAGTCCTCTATCCCAACGTGTTTCTACTGCATATGCAACATCCTCAAGGGATAAACCACACAAGGTATACACAACTAAAATTGGAGACAATTAAGTCTCATTAGAGACATCATCAGTGAGACTTAATCATCTCCAATTTTAGTTGTGCATACCTTGTGTGATTTATCCCCTGAGGACGTTAACATATGCAATAGAAACACGTTGAGATAGAGTTCTTTGTGTATGTGCATAACTACAATACTGAAATTGACCATCTCTACTTTATGAACCATAATTCTTACCACATGGTATTGTTTTAATGCTGGGTTCACTTTGCGGTGTTATTTTAATATGATTCAATAAAAGTTAAGTATTAAGTGCACTCCCACTATACCCTTTTGGTTTTTCTTTGTACTAATTTGGCTGTGGTAAGTTAATGTGCATAATAGCAGCCTTCTGTGGGGCATTTGGACTAAACCACAGTTTCATTGAACGAATTTAGGTTTTATTAAGTGAGAACATTTTCTATGAATAGCTTTAGCTTTATAAAATCAATACCAAAAGGACTATGCATAGAAAAAAAAAAAAAAAAAAAAAAAAAAAAAGAATAACCAGCACCAATAAAGATTGTTGTCAGGGCTTTTGGGTACATATATGGTGGAAGGGAGAGACATATTGCTAAACCATGAACAATTGTTCTACTCCCAAAGAGCCCATTATCCTCTTTTATCATGGTTATTGCACACTTTTGGGGGGGGGGGGGGGGGTTGCTAAGGGCAACTAGTCAACTTTTCCTTTTCACAGGTTTTGATAAATCTTCCCCTGTGTTCCTCCCAAGCTCAGTTTGTTTTGGGCATCTTTGGACAGATTCAAAGCCTTCAGTCCTAACTGCGTTGGAGGTTTCTGTATTCGGAGGAAACCTTTATCAGAGACAACTACAGGGCTGTGGAACAGCACTATAACACATAATGACCCCCTCATCACAATTACCTCGTATGGGTTTTTCTGGGCAAGGGAGTTGGCTGGGGAGTATGTGTCTTTGTTATTTTTACTGCAGCCCGAGGCATATACCAAAAGACCTTCCGTGCCCAAATTTTAATGTGCCAGTTGGAGTTAGCACAGTATATTGTAATTGCAGAAGTGACACCATCAGAACTGAATGGTGCTAAACTGCATCCAAAACTATGGATGCAAATCTGTATCAGAAATCTAAGACAATATGGATAGGAACACGGAACACATGTCGCAGATATGCTCCAGATTTTCTGCAGGTGAAAATATTGCAAAGGCAGAAGTAGATCCAACTGGAATGGGAACGTATAACACCTTCTTTAATATTTCCCCTCTTTTAGTTGTATCTGCAACTTGTGTTCCTACCCTACTTTGGATTTCTGCTGTGGCTTCCACATCAGACTTTTCTGACTGAAAAATCTTTTGTGTGAACATTCAGCCTAAAACAGGATGGCTGAAAAACAAGGTAGATATAGCAAATATTAAAAAGAAAATTATTAAAAAATAACAGTAAAAATATAATAAAATTAAAATGGAAGGACCTAAAACCAAATCTTAATTACTAACATAGAACATAGTTCATACAGTTGAAAAAAGACCAGAGTCCTTGAAGTTCAAACGATATCCCTAATGAGTCCCTATTGAGTTGATCCAGAGGAAGGCAACAAACCCTCATACTAGAGGTAAAAAATCATTCCCGACTCCAAATATGGCAGTCAGAATAAATCCCTGGATCAACGTTCTGTCCTTATAAATCTAATATACATAACAGACTAATACTAAGTCATATAAATGTTTAACAGCAATGGAGAGCGATAGTGGTTAACTCAAAACCGGGATGTTGATCACGGCGCAGAACTCGCAGGGAGCGGTTGATGTGAAATAATTTATTGGATTTAATTATTATATAGCATTTCTAGCCTGAACCGGACTCTTCGTCAGGCATAAAACAATTGATGTACCATAGTGATTAAAAACAATCAGACCAAAATGCTTCCGGAAACCAAACAGCACAATACTGGCAATTGTGGAATAGTAAAACAAAGAATAAACATTAATAATATATGAATATCTATAAAAACCTACAGCAATCATATCAAAGATGTGAACTACTACGATGAGCGTGTAAAATTATGTATAAATAATCAAAATTGCACACATCAGGACACCTCACTCAGCGGCGCACATAAGAGAGTGAGCTCTGTATCTGTGAAATGGACCATTTGGTGCATGTGCAGTTCAGTCATTTGGCATGTGTAAAAAAAATCATTTAAAATAATTAAATGAGGAAAATAATAATATGTGCACAGCATGAGGATATGTGGACAATGGAAAAAGAAAATTAGAATTTAGATGATCGTTCAATACAGAGATGTTCAGTGACTGGCGCATGTGTAGTGAAGTATGATGCCTAACTGTGGGAGTACAGATGCTGCAATGAACGGAGTGATGGGGAATCGTGGACTGGGCATGTAAGTTGAGTATCCAACCAGGTGAGATGATGAAATAGATCTTATGTGATCATTTCTTTGACTTTATTTAAACCATTTGGGGATATCGTATTTATCTTGTAAAGCCAATATCTCTCCAGTCTTTTTAATTGTTTAAATCTGTTATTGACGTTAAATGGAACAAAATAATTTGGAGTAATACTGATGGTTACTTCCAGCATGTGCTATAGAACAGTGGTTAGAGACCCAGTAAAGAAAAAATTCTCTTGAATGTTCTGTCTATGTTGGTTGAGTCTCAGATGAAGCGGATGAGTAGTCCTACCTATGTACTGTAGAGGACCAGTTAAACATTGGATCAGATAAATGATATAACTTGTTTGGCAGGTCAGATGTAAGTTGATATTGAATAGTTCACCTGTAGAAGTGGATTGAAATTGAGTCTGTCCATTTGTAATTTGATGGCAGCATAAACAGCGAACCTTTTTGCATTTAAAACTGTCTTTTTTGAGGGGAACCCCGAAAAGATCTGTTTGGCCTTTCATTTTATTTCTTTGCCTCCTAATCTGACTAGGGGCCAAAATGCTTTTTAGAGAGGATGATTTTCTGTATGTCAAACAGGAAGAATTTTGGAAAAAAGGCAGTTTTAAATGCAAAAAGGTTCGCTGTTTATGCTGCCATCAAACTACAAATGGACAGACTCAATTTTAATCCACTTCTACAGGTCAACTACTTAATATCAACTTACATCTGACCTCCCAAACATGTTATGTCATTTATCTGATCCAATGTTTAACTTGTCCTCTACAGTACATAGGCAGGGCTACTCGTCCGCTTCATCTGAGTCTCAGCTAACAGACAGAACATACATTTTTTGCTCCACAGGGTCTCTAAACACTGCTGTATGGCACATCCTGGAAGTAACAAGACCATTGACTTTGTTCCATCTAACGTCATTAACAGATTTGAACAATTAAAAAGACTGGAGATGTATTGGATTTACAAGATGAATACAACATCCCTGAATGGTTTAAATGAAGTCAAAGATATTATCACATAAGATCTATTCCATCATTTCACCTTGTTGGATTCTCCACTTACATCCCCAGTCCACAATTCACCATCACTTCATCCATTGCAGCATCTGTACTCTCACAGTTAGGCATCATACTTCACTACGCATGCCCCAATCACTGAACATCTCTGCATTGAACGATCATCTAAATTCAAAATATTTTTATTCCATTGTCCACATATCCTCATGCTGTGCACATTTTATTATTTTCCTCATTTAATAATTTTAAATAATTTTTTTAGACATTACAAGTGACTGAACAGCGCATGCGCCAAATAGTCCGTTTCACAGATACGGAGCTCACTCTCTGATATGCGCCGCTGAGTGAGGCGTCCTGATGTGTGCAATTTTGACAATTTATATATAATTTTACACGCTCGTCGTAGTAGTGCACATCTTTGATATGATCGCTATAGGTTTTTAAAGATATTTATATATTATTAATGTTTGTTCATTTTTTTACTATTCCACATTGCCAGTATTGTACTGTTCGGTTTCCGGTTCTTGACGGCAGACCCCTGACCCGGAAGCATTTTGGTCTGATTGTTTTTAATCACTATTGTACATCAATTGTTTTATGCCTGATGAAGAGTCCGGTTCAGGCTAGAAATGCTTTGCATTTTATCCAATAAATTATTTCACATTAACCGCTGCCTGCAAGTTCTGCGCCCTGATCAATGTCCCGGTTTTGAGGTAACCACTACCGCTCTCCATTGCTGCTATTCGACCGGTCACCACTTTTGGAATACTGGAGGGAGGGGGAGGCTGCGATCTCTATCTCATGCTTGATTAGATGTTATGCTCTTAGCATAACTCTACTAGGTAAGGTGGCATACATTTTGCCTTATCCATCCACTGCTCTATATTTGATTTATCTGCATGAGGGGCGCACCTCTGTTTTGTGTTTTTGCATTCATCATATCAATGTTTAAGTCACACTGTGCTAATTGCTTTTTTGTGTTGCACATTTTGTGGGATATATGCTAACCGAAAATGACCATTTCTGGCAAATACTTTTTTTTTATGGGATAAATTTATGTTTTAATAGTTTGGACATTTTCCTGTACAGATTCAGAAATACCAATTATTTATTTAGCTTTTTGTAGTTTAGAATTTCTTATTAGAAAAATTAGAAAAGAGTAGTGTTTTAGGCATCTTAATTTTTACAAAGTTTTTTTTCTTTTTTTCCTTTTCATCTATAGAATCACTTAATCACTTGTACAGAACACTGCAATACCATTGGCAGGTTGTGTTAGAAGATCTAACAGGGCAGTCAGGGGCCTTCAGAAAGCCCCTGTTTTTTGTAAAAATAAACTATCGGAAAGGGGGACATTCTGATCAGAGAAAGACAGCACTTGCACTTGTCATCAAACCAGCTAGATGGAGTGATTCATGAACATGTGTTGTAAGCCATTATTTATGGAGTTGTATCAGCTAACCACTGCCTGAGCATGCATTCACTGTGCATGTTTAGCAGGTGTCACCAAGTAGTTTAAGGAAGTCTGGAAAAACATTTATTGTGCCCAAGCGACAGGAAGCATGTAGTTTAATAACTTTTTTGTGATGAAGTGTCTACGAGTGAGTGTTCTAGCCTTTTCCCACCTGGCTCTGCTTGGTTTACAGTCTCAACTTTAACACCAATACCCATAGTTTGGACAGAATTATTTTCCTGAAAAATACACTTTAAAGATATACTCCACCCCTAGACATCTTATCCCCCTATCCAAAGGATAGGGGATAAGAGGTCTGATCACTGTGGACCCCCACGATCCCAACTGCAGCACCCCAGAAATCCGGTGCACAGTGTGAACTTTGCTCCGTGCTGGATGGCTGGCGATGCAAAGCGGACGCTCGTGACTTCACGGCCACGCCTCACTTGTGACATCACAGCCACGCCTCCTCGATGCAAGTCTATGGGAGGAAGTGTGATGGCCATCACACCCGCTCCCATAGACTTGCATTGAGGGGGCGTGACCATGACATCACGGGCAAGGCGTGGTCATGACATCACGAGCCACCGGAGCTGCACCTGACGCTCTAAACGAATGTCGGGTGCAGCAGGGAGATCACGGGGTCCCCAACAGCAGGACCCCTGCAATCAGACATCTTATTGTGGTGTCTCGGTACTGTACACGTACTGTACCTTGTGGTATATGTCCCCAAAGTCAGAGTTCCTCCGTACTGATACGATGCTCTTAGTGGGATAACCCCTAGTCACCTCTTCCTACTTAAATTTTATGTGTTTGTAATAAATATAAATATAATGTATAGTGTAATTATTGCTTCCAGGACCTTAGGTCACATGATTAATAATTATATTGTTCTGCAAAGGTTAAGGACCTTTCATTTCATGTGCTCATGTCACATGTTGTACCACAATGCTTTGTGTTAGGACTGACAGGTCTGGGGGACCAATAAGCTTGGGGGAGCCCCTTTAGATATAAGGGCGCTGTTACCCAATCATCACTCTCTTGGGTTCCAGACTAGCAGAGAGAAAGAAGCTCCGTGTATACCTGCAAGACATATCTAGGCCTGAAGCCTACTAACTTCAACCAAATACAAAACCGTGAGTTCAATCTAACTCAATCCTAATCCTACGTGACTGCTGGACCTAAACAATTCCCCTAAATCCAGTGGAACAGCGTAAAGCAATTACTTCAAGCTTATTCCCTACAAGGTCCCAACCTAACCTGTGAGGAACCTAAAGTCTGGTCCTCTGTAAAGACTGTTACTACGTTTAACCTGCATAAAATCTGCAGTAAAGTTATCTTCAGTTTACTAACATTCCGGTTGTGGACAATCCATTATTCCTCCCTATCGTGGGACGGGTAGCGGTAGGACATATATACAGAGAGGAACCTGCACCCTGGCGTCACGACAGTTAAGGGTTAATCCAACACCCTTTCATCACTGCACAGCTACACACTACCTACGCTACACCCCCAAGCTACCACATTATCCCCTATCCTTTGGATAGGGAATAAGACGTCTCAGGGCGGAGTACCCCTTCAAGAATGAGCAGAACATGCACTGTACTTTATTGACATGTACTGTAAATTTTTAGAAGACTGTTGCAAAATGACACATAACTATATGAAAATGTAACATACATTGTAACAATATCTGCTGAAGTTCAGAAGTTTATTACCAGTTAGATGTTCCCCAGCGAACACATTTCATGCTCCAATGAGTAATTCTAACTAGAAGCCAACAGAGACTAACACAGGTTAAAATTCCAATTCCCACCTTCCAGTCGGCTTTGTAATTGAATGAACTTATTAATTAAAACCTGAACTGTAAACTGTAAACTAAAGTATTTCTTTACAATTTGTTTCTGTAGTTAATATGGAATTCCCTGTTATGGCACATTGGTGGTTTTCCATAGGTAAATATATAGTTTTGATAATATTATTATCTGCTCATTCTTGAATTTATTGTATTTGTATCCTTGGAAGGAAATTAGACAATCTATTTTGAAGGGTACCTATCATCCCATGGGATTTTGCAGATTCAAGCCATTGTATGTGTACTTTAGTAATAGCAGTACTTTTTGTCAGGCTGTATATAGGCAAGTACAGTAGACTATGCAGGAAAAAAATGATGCTGAAGAATACTGTCCCAGATACAAACTCCAAAGAAAACCAAAAAAACAACAAAGGAACAGAGAATCAGGCTATGTTCACACACGGCAGAATTTACGCATGGATTTCTGCATTGAAATCTGTATGGAAGTTCTGCATGTGTTTCAAGTCTATTGAGTTCAATGGGATTCCGCAGTCCAATTCACACAGAATTTTCGGTGTGGACGTTCTGTATCTAAAATACTGCATTCTGTGTTCCACAAAAATATGTCATGTCTTATATTTTTGCGGACTTTGGCTGCAGAAGCCCATTGAAGTCAATGGGGCTTTGATTTGTCTCCGCTAAATGTTGATTTGTGCGAATTCCATGCAGAAATTTGCCAAAATGTAACTTCTGTAATGAATGCAGTCAATCTTTTATGTGCACTGTCTATTCATGTAGAATTCAGGGTAATTCTGCAAACTTAGCCTCACTGATAAAAGTCAATTTTTGCACAGTTTTTTTCCCCTGCCAACTGAATTTTTAACTGTTCATCTTTTTTCCAAAGATCAGCTTTATAAAAGGGGCCATACACTTTCAAGAGCTGTGGAGCAAACATTTACTTGGCTGGTAGTTCTGTTTCGCCATACACATGAACGTTTGGCATGGTTGAATGTTTATTGGTTCTCTGTAGAGAGAGGAGAAATAAGCTGCTGCAAGAGAGCTCTGGAGGTGGCTTATATCCCCGAGGACAAAAACTATCTGGTAGTTAAAGATGTCATCTATCAGAGAAGAATCGGGAGGCCCTTGGGTTCTACAGACCCTATCTGCCTTATCCCACACTAAACAGCATTGTTTCCCCCAGTCCACAATTCTGTGCCTGCTTTTAATCAACTAACATCTTTACCAGTGTTTTGGGTGAGTGTTCCAAGTTTCTTAAGCTTCAATAATGTGAGAAACTATTTTTTTGTATGAAAAATGAGAACTGGCAGGCTGTTGGCATATACCTAATTAACAAGTACACAGTGGAAGAGAGTTTAAAGGAAGTCTGTCAACTCTGTACAAGCTGACAGATCTCAGAAACACTTATAGTTAGATGATGTGAACTATACCTTTAATTGTAATGCTGCCTATTTCTAATTTAATAATGTCGGCCCTTTCTCTATTAAACAGACGGAGAGGTTATGCCTCCCTGCAGTGGCACACCTCCTCCTTGCTCTGCCTGTTCTGCCTGCCATGATTGATGTGCAGAGCCTTGTGTCCAGCACGGAACCCCGTAGAGAGGTGCCACCTATCCAACTGTTTAAAAGAAGCACATTGAAAAAAACAACAACTCTGATGGGTTTTATCGACTCTACTGTGTATAAGCGCCCACTGACAGATGATGTCAGGGGGAGAGAAGGGTCCGCCATGTTTGATTTCAATTAGCCAACCATTTTGTCCTCCAAGAAATAAGCCATCGGCTGGCAGCTCTCTCTACTCACAATATATAATGTTCACTGGTGTCAAACATGTATATGGGGAATTGAACCAACACCTCTTAAAGGTGTATTAGCACCTCTAGTATAGGTTATTGAAATAGAAAACAACAAATGTGTGGATACACTTTATATGTTTAGTTTGTTGAGACAGTTTTTTGTTTAAAATGGAACTTTCCTAAAATATAGCATCATCTAGAGTCTTTACTGTTACATTATACTGAAGCTTTGTTTAAATCACATTTATGGTCTTCTTTTAACATATGCGCCAGCACTTAGCACTTTTCTTTGCTGGGTATAATTGTATAAAAAAGCAGTATAAAATACCATTTAATTATTTTTTTTGCAGTGTAGTGGCCAGACGTAGACCGAAAGGTCACTCTTTTGACCTCAATTTGGTTAATGTAAACCTAAGGACATGTTTAGCATCCATATCAGGAGCTTATCTAGGGAATACATTAAATATACACCATAGCCTACATTGTATAATATTCATTCTTTATATTCACCATCTATACTATACTATCCACATGTACACACAAAAATAGGCACCTATATATTCTTTAGTGTATCGACCAATGACCATCTTCATTGTTCCTAAACAAATGTTTTTGTCTATATTTAGGCATTGGTTTGACTGCAATGATTTGTGGAGGACAGATTCTGGCATATCTTCTGTACAAGAACAACTTTATTTATCCAGACCTGGACGATTTTTAAGATAATAGTTGTGGTGCAACAATTAACTGTATAAAGTGTATTTTGTTAAATTTTGTAACTTGCTCTATAAATAAAAAACAGTTTTTTTTAAAATCATTAGTTTATCTTTATTTTTTTCTGATATATATGCACTTTACAGTTTATTTACCCATAAAGAATATGTAGAGGTGGACATATTGTCTCATAACGCTTTTTATATTGACAGCATAACAAACATTTAATTTTCTATAAAGTAGAATTATAAACTTCATAACTACCATATTATAAATACCTGGTGTCAGGCTGTCCACTGGTTTTAGGGACTTTCCACTTGAAATTACTAGTGAGCCCTCTTCACCCATATTTGACACAAGTGTCTTAGGCTGGGTTCACATATGTGTGGCGTTCGGCTCAGTTTAGCATGTGCCTAAGGGAAACTGATGCCAGAACTGATCCCATTCATTTTAATGGGACAGTTAACAATCATACAGTGTCTAAATTTTGATGCTGGATGGTTGGACACGCCGGAGGGCACCGGACAGGGGAACGCAGCTTGCTGCATTTTCTTGTCTGTTGCCAAGAAACAAGGATGCCGGATGCCATACAACTGATGACAAGTTGTCATCAGTTGTGGTATCAGTTGCGTCGAGATTTAGGCTGAGTTAACCTATGCCGGGTGCCGGATATATATGAACCCAGCTTTACTGAATGTATAAAATTGAGGTGGGCAAGCAAGAAAATTGTTACTAAGGCTCCCCCTATGCTGCAAATCATAACAGAGACCACGTTGATCAGCAAGTTGTCTGTTCTTCTTTGACGTAAAAGTTTTTTATAGGACTTTTAATGGATAGCCTAGCCTTAAGCTATTCCATCTCATATCTAATCAGTGATAGAGACAGACTTACTGTATTCACTGGAGGCTGTACTTTGGAAAGACAAAAGCTGCAATCTTTCTTCCTTGAAGGAGAAATGTGACGCAAAATGTAACTTCCCCTTTGTCCGGGCTCCAAAAACTAAAAAAAAAAAAAAACTTTAACTCACCTTCCTACATTCCCCAGATATTAGTATCCTGTTCCCCCGGCGCTGCTCGGCTCCCTGCTTCTTAGGCTCAGAAAGTCACATTGCAGTCAGCGTATTGATGGCCCCGCCTTCTCCCTGCTGCCCAGGCTCCTTACATGACAATGCGCTCAACCTATCACCGGCCGAGGGGGGGGACATTGCTGCAGCCGGCGATACGCTGACTGCAGTGTGATGTTCCAAGCCTAAAAAACAAGGAGCCGAGCAGCGCCGGAGGAACGGGAAGGTGAGTTTAAGTTTTTTTTTTTTTTTTGCAACCCAGGGACAGGGAAAGTTAAAAGTTTTACACTGCAATTCTTCTTTAAGTCACTTATACCACTTTTCCACTCAGGGTTACCCCCTGGCCTGTAGACCGTTGGCCTAGCCAGTATTACTGCTAGGAGACCTTTGTTAGCATAAAAATAACTGGTATTTTTTTAAAATTAACTTGTGTGCATGAGCAGTAATTAAAGGAAAACTGTTGGTACAGGAGTATAGTGCGGGTTACATTGATCACAACCATACTTACCTGATCCCGTTTTGTGGTCCCATTGTCCCACTATCTTTCTCCATATCTTCCTTTCTGGAGTCGACTTGGGGCACGAGCGGAGCTGATGGTCCCTGCTGCAAGTAGACCTGGGGAAACAGGATGCTCCGCCTGTGCCCCAAGCCGGCCCGGAACAGAAGATATGGAAAAAGATAGCAGGACAACGGGACCTTGAAACGGAATCAGATAAGTATAGTTGTCATCAGTTGTCGTCAGCATCACTCGCACTACACACATGTACCATTATTTTCCTTTAATGGAAAATGTACTCCCCTATAATGCAAAGGCAAAAAGGCTCTGAGAGGGGAGATGGGCTGTGAGAGGGGAACGCTGGACTCCTTCTTCCCTCCTTTGTGGTGGGACCTGGACTACAGTACCTTTTAATTACTGTATACTGGCAGTAGGCTGGACACAAGAGGATTGAGAAAAACATTTACTGTACTAACTAAGCTGTGGCAGACAGTGTTCTTTCAGTGATGAGTGTATAAGCCTGTGTGCTCTTTGCGTGTGCGTGCACTGCGCCGGATACCTCTGCCGGCTTAATTAAGGGACTGTAACCTGTCCACCACTATGTTACCCATGTCCACCCCTGTCACCCATGTCCAGCTCCATGTCCATCCCTGTCACCCATGTTCACCCCCCTGTCCACCCCACAGTCTAACCCCTGTCATCCATGTTCACCCCCCTAGTCTACCCCCTGTCACCCATGTCCACCCCCCTATTCACCACCCTGTCCCTTTGTCACCCCTGTAATCTTTCTTTTATCTCCCTTGTCCTCCTTGTCCACCCCCTGTCACCCCTGTTCACCCCCGCGTCTGTTCACCCCCCATCTCCCATGTCCACCCCCATGTCTCCTGTGTCCACCCTCCTGTCATCCATGTCCACCTTGGCCAGCCCTGTCATCCCCCTGTCACGCATGTTCAACCCCCCCCCCCCCGTCCACCCCTCTGACCACCCCTAAGTCTGACCCTCTGTCACCCATGTCCACCCCGATATTCACCCCTCTGTCCTTTGTCACCCCTGTCCTCCCCTCTCTGTCACTTCTGTCCACCCCTCTTTTACCCCTCTTTTACCCCCTTGTCCACCAATCTGACCCCCTGTCTCCCATGTCCACCCTCCTGTCATCCATTTCCACCTTGGCCACCCCCCTATCCACCCCTCTGTCACCCCTGTCTATCCCCCCTGTCACCCATGTTCACTCCCCATTGTCCACCCCTTATTCACCCCTCTGTCCCTTTGTCACCCCTGTCCACCCCTCTGTTACCAGCTTGTCACTCCTGTCCACCCCTCTGTCACCTCCTACACCCCTGTCACCCATGTACACTCTTCTACACCCATCTGTCACCCATGTACACCCCTCTACACCTATCTATCACCCCCTACACCCCTCTGTCACCCCCTATGACCCCCTGTCATGACCCATGTACACCCTTGTCACCCATGTACACCCCTCTGTCCCCCATGTACACTCCTATACATCCCTTTGTCACCCATGTACACTCCTCTACACCCTTCTGTCACCCATGTACACCCCTCTGTCACCCATGTACATTCCTCTACACACCTGTCACCCATTAACACCTTTCTACACTCCTCTGTTACCCCTTTGCACCTATACGCCCCTGTATTCCTCTTCACTTGTAAATGGGAAATCTGGAGGCTGTTGCTGGAAAAGTGCAGGGCCTAATTGTCATGACCGGGGGATGGACAAAGAGAGTGAGCCCTAAACTGACCCTACACTAATATACAGTACATGTCGGAGACAGGTCAGAAATGAAACAGGAATACAAAAAACAGAACAGATAAACCAGGCAGGATATAAATGCTAACAGGGTAGGATATAGCGTATAACATACAGTTCAGAAACCGGAATCAAGATAAACGGCAGACAAGAATAAATGAACAAGAATAAGCATGGAACAAGTATACAGCAGAAAACAGGAGATGCAGGGGATGAACAAATAAACTGAATGTGAAAAACTAAACTCATCTGGAACATAGAACATTCACACTGGGACACAGAACAGAAACACACTGGACACCCCACTCCACAAAAGGAGTATACAGCAATAATTAATCCAGATAGACTTCTAGCCAGCGGCCACACTGCACCGTGTGATCAGATTATTGGCCTAGAAGGAAACAGAAATATAATACACGAAACACTAGACAGAGAATCGGATGAGTCTGAACAGACTCTACAAAAGCCAAATTCCAAAACATGGAGGAATACAGGTCAGGACTCTAAACAGGAATACAAGCACATAACTCATTGTGAACACAGACAAAAATATCTCAAGGTAAAGCAGAACGGACATACATAATCCCAAAAACCGACAAATGTCCTAAAAACCAAGCAGGCTAAAATCTATATCAGAAAGGAGGAAAAACACAGCGATCCGTGGTGTAATAAAAGAGGGACCTGTATGGTGTCATAACTGATATTATAACTGCTCACCTGAGATAGTTGTGTACCCACATACACAACAATGGTGAGCATATATAGAATATGTGTTCGCAGCCACCGACTAAACAAATGGATACAGAGATAGCTTCAACAGGAACGCCGGTTTCTCGTGGCGCAGGACACAGGATGCTGACAGGTAGGTAAGAGCAATAATGGTTTATTCTCTCCAGAATGCTATCTCTCTAAAATCTACATCAAACAGGCATATTTAACCATGGTAAAACTCTGATATTAACAGACATAGTCTAAAACAGTCATAGTCATAGTAGCACTAATGCACAAATGCACAAATAACCAGCACACAGTGCAGGAGAGCTCGGGTTTAAATAATCACACCCGTGTTGCAATTGGCTCAGAGTATTAACTATTCCCCAGACAGGGAGAATAGCAAAGAAAACTGATATAGGTACACAACTAGTGTCTGAATAGACACCAAAACAGAAAAATACAAAAACACTAAAACGGACATTACACTAATAGGTTTGTTTTGCAGGTTTTATGGTGAAGAGCTGTGGCTGGAAGAAATCATCATGATGGCCCAGACCAGATGGAAAAGAAAAGGGAATGATGCTGATTAGAGAAGACGTCATTTGTGAATTGCTGTATAAAGCAGCACTATAATCTACATACCCAGAGGTAAATAGATATTGTGCATTGTGGCTTTTTCCCTTTTTTTTTTTTTTTTTAGCTCGTCAAATTCGGTAGGGGGGCCCTGCGAAAAAAAAAGGGGTGCCCCAAGCCAAAAAAGGTTGGGAAACACTGGTTTAAGACAATGTTGCCCCGGCTAGCACAGTTTTTTTTTAGGCTCATTTTGCTATTTCTGTTTTAGGTTCACTCTGCTAGCACTTTTTATTAGGTCACTCAGTTAGCACTGTCTGTGGAGTCCCTCTGCTATCACTGTTTATAGGTTTACTATCAGTGGTTAGAGGCTGTGAGTTGGGTGGCTGGCTCTCCTCTCACTGTAGATCCAAATGTTGAGATCTAAGAAGAGAACTGCTTCAGGGCAGTACATGAAGAAAATTATTGCTATACCTTGATATAATTTGAAAGCTAAGGTGTTGGGCTTTAATTTGAAATAATGTTCCCTTACTAATATATAATACAAATTTTTGAGCATATTTTTTTTTGTACAAAAATTTGACAGAATTTGTGAGAATGGCTCCCTGATGCCTTATCTAATGTAAAAAAAAAACAAAAAACTTATGAGCAGTAATATCAGCTCCCCCTCTTCACTGATCTCATTCTGACAGGAGGGGGGAGAAGGGATAGGAGCTCTCTGCACTCAGCCTGTGAGGTTACAGCTTTCAAGGAAAAGAGCACACCTGAAATGGAAGATCTCTGCACTATGGATAATAAGTAAGGGAACACTATGGATAATATTAGTAAGGGAACATTATTAGTAATTTACTTTATTATAGTTTTAGACACCATACACAGCTTGTTTCTCTGGAAAATCCCTCTAATGATAAACTCTTTTATATAAACACTCAACTTCATAATTTTAATGTCCTATGTTTAAAAAATTCACCCCTTGCATCGATAAAGCTGTCTATTTTTCAATGTTCTTCTAATACAGTTATGTGATAGATATCTCTTCCAGTGATAATGCTTGAATGTTCAAAATCCTCCCTACCCTAAGCCTCACTAATGCTCTTACTTGTTTTACTTACTCTAAATCCGCTATACCATGCAAAACACACTTCCATATGCACTGCCAGAAATAAAAAAGAGATTTGCAGATTAGGTTCTGTACATGTCCACATTATTTAGGACACGTCACTGCAAATGTTGCTCTTATTTTTTTTTCCTTCTAGTTCAGTAAAATGGCAAACATTTACATAACCTGAAACTTTAGGAATAACATCATATTCTGTATGATTCATATGTACGGTATGCAGTGGCGTTGCTAAGGGGGGCCTGCCTAAACCTGCCTTTTTTTTTTTTTACGTTTGTGGCTCCGCCGCTCTTCTCCTTATCCTGGCTGCGCACATCCCGGTTCAGCTTGAGCATGGACAGACCCGGAGCAATGTTCGCTCTGGAGGCTGATGATAGCGGGGTGCTGCATGAAAGATTGTGGGGGTCCCCAGATAGGGGATAAGAGGTCTTAGGGCCGCCGGAGTACCCTTTTAAAGCCAACACCTAAAAGTTTTCCCAAAAATCTAACAACAAGAAAGCATACCTTATGTGGTTTGCCAAAGCTATACTCACCTCCCTAGTGAGGGTAGGAACTTATGCTAATTGCAATGTCTGTATAAACTGGATGATTGCCAAAAAACTTTAGAAGTATGTTAACACTGACAATGTGTGTCTGTGTGTGATTTACTTATGTGCATGCACTTTAATCTGAGAAAGATTCAACGAATTCGGACGGAAGTTAGATATTTACTCAGTCACTGATAAAATCCATATCAGTTTAACAGTCGCAGTGCTAGCTGAGAGCAGACGTGCCCTGCGCAGGCACGCACATCTGCTCCTAGCCACTGAGGTCTCCCTACCAACTGCCGTGATGGTGGGGTGAAATTTCCCACACTGCTGCAGAATGGATAGGAGTCAGAGTGCCGTGGACGCTGCCTTCGAACCCACTACATCCCCGGCACCTAATCAGCAGGAGGCCACCACGCTGATATCCCTGGCTGCCGCAAGTCAGGAAGATGAGTGGTATGTATGTATGATGTATGTGTATGATGCGTGGATGTATGTATGATGTGTGTGTATATGCATGATGAATGCATGTATGAAGTGTATATGTATGATGTGTGTATGTATGTATGATGTGTGTTTGATAGATCGATGTATGTACAATTTGTGTATGTATGTATGATAGATGTACGTATATATGATGTGTTTTTGTATGATAGATTTGTGGCTGTCTTTGTATGTATGATAGATGCTGCAACTTCTGCAGTTTCTACTGTCCAAAGGGGGCTGCCACTAATAGTACCTAAAGGGTGCTGCTGCTATTACTACCTAAAGGGCATTGCCGTTACTATTACCTAAAGGAGGCTGATGCTACTGCTACCTAAAGAAGGCTGCCATTATTACTACCTAAAGGGGGCTGCCGCTATTAGTAATTAAAAGGGGCTGCATCTATTACTACCTATAGGAGAATACTACTACTATTGACTAAAGGGAGCTGCTACTACTACCTAAAGGAGGCTTCTACTACCACTATCTAGGGGGGGGGCTGCGGCTACTACTACCAAAAAGGGCGGCCACTCTTTATATATGGGTTGCAACTATATACAGAGACTACAACTGTGTAAAGTGGGGGTACAATGGGATCTACCTACAGGGAGTAAACCCTACAGGGAGTAACTACTTATAGGGAACAGCTGTATACACGGGGACCTACCTACTCGGGTCACCTCCATAATAGGGAAAGCACATGAAGGGACCTGTCTACCTACTGGAGTGACCTATCTGCTTAAAGGGGGGGGGCTACCTACTCTTCCCCAACCCACTTATCTACCCACTCTACTGTGTGAGGCACCAAAGAGGTTATTATTACTGTATGGTGTACTATAGGTGCTAGAAAAGTGGGCAGCCTAAAATGTTTGTCTGGCAGGTTCTGTGGAGACCAGTTGATGATGTATTTTCCTGTTTAGAGTCCTGACCCATATTCCTCCGTGTTTTAGAGTCTGGCATTTGTGGAGTCTGTTCAGACTCATCTGGTTCTCAGTATAGTGTTGCATGTATTATATTTCTGTTTTCTTATAGGCCGGTATCCTGATCACACGTTGGAGTGTGCACGCTGGCTAGGAGTCTATTTGGCTTTGGTATTCATGTCTCTCCATGTTTGGAGTTGGGAGTCTTGTTTGTTTCTTTGTTTAGTGTCCAGTGTGAACTGTGTTCTATGTTTCCTTACCTGTTTAGTGTTCTCCTGTTTGTATATTCATATCCTGCCTGGTTTATCTTGTTGTTGTTTATTCCTGTTATGTTTTTGACCTGCCCCCCGACTATATACTGTATTATTTGTGTACCTTTACACCCATTGCATTTTAGCGCAGGGATGGACCGGCTCCAAGTTTTCCATCTGCTGTTTAGGGCGAATGGGCAAGTAGGCAGGGAGAGTGTTTCTAGGGACAGCTTAGGGCTCATTCTCTCTGTCCACCCCCGGTCATGAAAGCTGGTTCTTCTCTGGTAAAAAGTTTTCAGAGTTGTAAATCACTGCGTTATAGCATATTATATATACACTGCTTAAAAAAATAAAGGGAACACTTAAACAACACAATGTAACTCCAAGTCAATCACACTTCTGTGAAATCACACTGTCCACTCAGGAAACAACACTGATTGACAATCAATTTCACATGCTATTGTGCAAATGGAACAGACAACAGGTTGAAATTATAGGCAATTAGCAAGACACCCCTAATACAGGAGTAATTCTGCAGGTGGTGACCACAGACCCCTTCTCAGTTCCTATGCTTCCTGGCTGGTGTTTTGGTCACTTTTGAATGCTGGTGGTGCTTTCACTCTAGTGGTAGCATGAGACGGAGTCTACAACCCACACAAGGGGTTCAGGTAGTGCAGCTCATCCAGGATGGTACATCAATGCGAGCTGTTGCAAGAAGGTTTGCTGTGTCTGTCAGCGTAGTGTCCAGAGAATGGAGGCCACTACCAGGAGACAGGCCAGTACATCAGGAGATGTGGAGGAGGCTGTAGGAGGACAGCAACCCAGCAGCAGGACCGCTACCTCTGCCTTTGAGCAAGGAGGAGGACTGCCAGAGCTCTGCAAAATTACCTTTAGCATGCCACAAATGTGCATGTATCCACTCAAACGATCAGAAACAGATTCTATGAGGGTGGTATGAGGGTGGGGGGTTTGCTTACAACCCAACACCGTGCAGGACATTTGGCATTTGCAAGAGAACACCAAGATTGGCAAATTTGCCAATGGCACCCTGTGCTCTTCACAAATGAAAGCAAGTTCACACTGAGCACATGTGACGCCATGGAGAACGTTCTGGTGAATGCTGGAGACGCCGTGGAGATCGTTCTGCTGCCTGCAACATCCTACAGCATGACTTGTTTGGCGGTGGGTCAGTAATGATGTGGGGTGACATTTCTTTGGGGGGGCCGCACAGCCCTCCATGTGCTTGCCAGAGGTAGCCTCACTGCCATTAGGTTCCGAGGTGAGATCCTCAGACCCCTTGTGAGACCACATGCTGGTGCGGTTGGCCCTGGGTTCCACCTAATGCAAGACAATGCTAGACCTCATGTGGCTGGATTGTGTCAGCAGTTCCTGCAAGAGGAAGCTATGGACTGGCTTGCTCATTCCTGGGACATCTGGGACATCATGTCCTGCTCTATCCACCATTGACATGTTGCACCACAGATGGTCCAGGAGTTGGCGGATGCTTTAGCCCAGGTCTGGGAGGACATCCCTCAGGAGACCATCCGCCACCTCATCAGGAGCATGCCCAGGTGTTGTATGGAGGTCATATGGGCATGTGGAGGCCACACACACCACTGAGCCTCATTTTGACTTGTTTTAAGGACATTACATCAAAGTTGGATCAGCCTGTAGTGTGTTTTTCCATTTTGAGTGTGACTCCATATCCAGACCTCCATGGGTTGATACATTTGATTTCCATTGATAATGTATAATTTATACATTTTGATCGTGTTTATTATTAGTATAGGTTAGGTTATAAATAATGCTATATAGGTTAAAGTCATGGTCAGCCTGTGTTGTTGTTTGGCACAAGTTTGGCCCAAGCATGAGGCAGTATGGAGATAGAATATGGCAGATGCAGGTTGTCAGAAGTCATATAGGTATTGCAGATGTGGAATGGAGGTTGTCAGGAGTTATTGAAGTATTGAACATGGAAAATGAAGGTTGTCAGGGGTCATATACAGATTTCCTATTTTTTGCAAATTTGTCACACTAAAATGTTTCAGGTCATCAGGCATCAAGCAAAACTCATGGTTTGGGAAACTTGCAAGTGGTAGCTTTTATTTTTAGGCGGTGCGGTGCATGGACTTCAAACAGCGGGTCTAAAAAAGCACTGTTTGATCAATGCGAAAGCAGCTGTTAACCCATCCATTCGTGGGTCCATGGCAACCCGCTGTTTGATGTCCATGCACCGCACCGCCTAAGAATAAAAGCTACCACTTGCAAGTTTCCCAAACTGTGAGTATTCCCTCCGTTCTTTCTTTACCTATTTGGAAAATATGGTAAATTTACGTTAGCATGGATGATGTTACAGACATTACGTTTGTGCTGACAGATTCAACAAAATCTCTATAAAGACCCAATAGTTTATTACATTTGAAATCTGAAAAGAGGACGGATTAGGTCAGTTTAACCTGTTAAGGACCCAGGGCGTACGGGTACGTCCTGACACCCTGGTACTTAAGGACCTAGGACGTACCTGTACGCCCATTGGAATTTCAGTCCCCACCGCGTACCGGGCGGCGACCGGACCGGGTTGACTGCTGATATCAAGCAGCAGGCACCCCGCGCAAATGCCCAGGGGGGTCATTAGACCCCCCCACGTCAGCAATCGCCGGTGAATTCACAGTGGCGATTTGCGGCAATTCCGGGTCATATGGATCTCCGGTATATATATATATATATATATGCACAACAATGGATTACCGCTCACCACACCCGCAGCTGCTCCTAAGTCCGTGCTGCGGACACGCCGGTACCGCCTCCGGCTCACACAATTTGCAACAAGGAAGATAGTCCGGCACAGAACTGTAGTATGCAGGTA
This sequence comes from Hyla sarda, assembly GCF_029499605.1. Taxonomy (NCBI): domain Eukaryota; kingdom Metazoa; phylum Chordata; class Amphibia; order Anura; family Hylidae; genus Hyla; species Hyla sarda. Next base: position 261,708,896 of record NC_079191.1, on the reverse strand, counting down.
AAAACTCAGAACTTTATTTCAGCATAACGCAGTACACAGAAGCCTGACGCGTTTCGCACCGGAGTGCTTAGTCGTAGGTAACAGGTAACCACAATGAACGTCTTAAAATACACAAGATAGCGGTCACATGACCACACACATCATAGTAAAATCGTTCTCATACAAGACATGGTGCTGGAGTATCGGATTGGGAAACACAAATTTTTTAGAACATGTTCACACTTGTGTGCGCCCAAAACGTTTGTTGTTATAATAGACTTTCTCTAAAAAACAGTGTAAACATTTACATCATAGATTCATAACTTATTTTGAGAAAAGCCAGGTAAAAACACTCATCTGCAAGAACAGTAACTTGAGTATTATATTTTTTTGTTTTTTATTTAGTTATTTTTAATTATTAATTTGTATATGTATCATTCTCAGTTATGTTAATAGTACATTTAAACATGACTATCTATTGGGGTCTAAGGGCAAGTGAGAGCTAAATCTAATCTTTTATTTAATCCGAGGGGATGCCTCGTACCAAGGAGGAATATCCAATATGCCTCCCTGTTGTAAAGTTTATTCCTAAGGTCTCCCCCCCTCGGACCCAAAGTAACCCTTTCTACCCCAGATACCCGTAGACCCGTCACATCTCCTCCATGTGCCTCCCTAAAATGACGGGATAACATCGACATACCTGTAATATTGCTTTTAGCATCTGAGACATGTTTTCTAAACCTCATTTTTAGAGAATTGCTAGAACAACCTACATACTGTATCTTGCAGATGGTGCAGGTGGCTACATAGACAATGGACTTGGTGTTACAATTTGTGAAGTCCCGTAATTTATAGAGGTTACCTGTGGAGCAAGATGTCACCGTGTCAGTGTTCACCATGTGGTCACACGTGAGACATCTTGTATGTCCACATTTTCTATTTCCCACAGTTTTTAGCCAATTATGTTTGCTACTAGACAATTTGTTGCTCTGGAACAAGCTGGGCGATATTTTTGAGCCTATTGAGGGGCCCTTTTTGGATACTATTTCTATGCCCTCCGACACTATTTCTTTTAGTATCGGATCAGATTCCAACACTGGTATGTATTTTTTGATGATACCCTTAATTTGTCCAAAGTTTACACTATATGGCGTTACGAAATATGGTTTGGTGACACATTTATTTTTGTTTTTGCCTACCATCCCCTCCGTATTGTATCCTCCTCTCCTTGGTTGCTTTCTCCTAGAGTAGGTGACTAACTCCTTTCTGGTGATACCACTGACTTTTTCATGAGCTAGATCAATGGTATGCTCACTGTACCCTCTATTTTTAAACCTAGTGTGTAGTTCTGATGCTGCCACCCTAAATTTGCTGTCACTGGAACAATTCCGTTTCACTCTACACAATTCCCCAAAGGGAATGTTATCCCGGACATGTTTAGGGTGGCAGGATGAGGCCAGCAGTATCGAGTTGGTAGCTGTCTCCTTTCTGTATGGGAGTATTTCTATATGGTCTCCTTCACCCACCACTGTGATGTCCAGGAAATTAATCTCCTTTTTGTCAAAATGGTAGGTGAATCTAAGGTTGAGTTCATTTCTGCCTACATATTGTACAAATTGTTTGAACTGTTCCTCTGACCCTCCCCAAATTATAAGGAGATCATCTATGAATCGTCCGATCCAATGTATGTGGCTACTAAAAGGGTTGTCAATGTTGAAAACGAACATCTGTTCCCACTGGAACATAAAAATGTTCGCGAAGGAGGGGGAGTATTTCGCCCCCATTGAAGCTCCCCTGGTCTGAAGATAGAAATCACCATCAAACACGAAATAATTATGCCTAAGCAAAAATTCCGTGGCGATGGTGATAAATTCCCTCAGACCAGGGGAGTATGTACTAAATCTTTCCATATGTGTAGATAACGCCTCCAATCCCTTATTCCAAAAATAAATGTGTCACCAAACCATATTTCGTAACGCCATATAGTGTAAACTTTGGACAAATTAAGGGTATCATCAAAAAATACATACCAGTGTTGGAATCTGATCCGATACTAAAAGAAATAGTGTCGGAGGGCATAGAAATAGTATCCAAAAAGGGCCTTCTGTGTACTGCGTTATGCTGAAATAAAGTTCTGAGTTTTTACCTGCATACTACAGTTGTGTGCCGGACTATCTTCCTTGTTGCATATATATATATATATATATATATATATATATATAAAATAAGGGGGATCGGGATTGTCCAAGACACCCATGATCCCCTTGAAGGGATAGGAGTGAGGTGGCAGGGGGGCCACCCCTCCTATCCCTGCTATTGGTCATCTAGAAGTGATGTCCAATAACAGATCAGGGGCAGGGGGGTTAACTTTCAGTTTGCCCATTCTGCCCACCCACAATAAGCGGGGCAGAACGGGGAAACCGACAGGGATCGGCGCCGGAGGTCCACTAACCCATCGGCAGTGGCGGAGACGACTATCGGCGGTGGTGATCGGCGGCAGCAGAGGACGGCGATGCGGCTCCCTGGATCCTACTGAAGCCGGTGAGTTGCCTAGCAACATCTGGAGGGCTACAGTTTGAGACCACTATGCAGTGGTCTCTAAACTGTAGCCCTCCAGATGTTGCAAAACTACAACTCCCAGCATGCCCAGACAGCTGTTTGCCGTGCGGGCATGCTGGAATTTGCAGTTTTGCAACAGCTGGAGGGTCACAGTTTGGAGATCACTGTGCAGTGGTCTCTAAACTGTGGCCCTCTAGATTTTGCAAATCTACAACTCCTAGCATGCCCAAACAGTAGTTTTCTGTCTGGGCATGCTGGGATTTGTTGGTTTGCAACATCTGGAGGGCCACAGTGTGGAGATCACGGTGCAGCAAACAGCTGTCTCGGCATGCTGGGAGTTGTAGTTGCGTACCTCCAGCTGTTGCATAACTACATCTCCCAGCATGCCCTTCAACGATCAGTACATGCTTGGAGTTGTAGTTTTGCAACAGCTGGAGGCACACTGGTTGGAAAATACTGAGTTAGGTAACAGAACCTAACTGAAGGTTTTCCAACTAGTGTTCCTCCAGCTGTTGCAAAAGTACAACTCCCAGTATGCACGGTCTGTCAGAACATGCTGGGAGTTGCAGTTTTGAAACAGCTGGAGGTTTGCCCCCCCATGTGAATGTACAGGATACATTCACATGGGCAGGTTTCCAGTAAGTTTGAGCTGAGGCAACTTTTTCACAGGAAACTTACTGTAAACCCGCCAGTGCGAATGTACCCTAAAAACACTGCACTACAATAACACATAATGAAGGGTAAAACACTACATATAGACCCCCTTACACTGTCCCCCTCCCCCCCCAAATAAAAATGAAAAAGTATTGTATGGCAATGTTTCCAAAACAGAGCCTCCAGCTGTTGCAAAACAACAACTCCCAGCATTTCCGGACAGCCACTGACTGTCCAGGCATGCTGGGAGTTTAGCAACAGCTGGAGGCACCCTGTTTGAAAATCACTGGCATAGAATACCTCTATGTCCACCCCTATGCAATCCCTAATTTAGTCCTCAAATGCACAGGGCACATCTCAATTTGGAGCCCTGTCTCATTTCAAGGAACAGTTTAGGGCCACATATGGGGTATTTCCGTACTCGGGAGAAATTGCACTACAAATTTTGGGGGGCATTTTCTCCTTTTACCCCTTATGAAAAGGAAAAGTTGGGGGCTACACCAGCCTGTTAGTGTAAAAAAATTTAATTTTTTACACTAACATGCTGGTGTTGCCCCATACTTTTTATTTTCACAAGCGGTAAAAGGGAAAAAAGACCCCCAAAATTTGAAACAAAATTTCTCCTGAGTACGGAAATACCCCATATGTGGGCGTAAAATGCTCTGCGGGCGCACAACAAGGCTCAGGAGTGAGAGTGCACTATGTATATTTGAGGCCTAAATTGGTGATTTGCACAGGGGTGGCTGATTTTACAGCGGTTCTGACATAACAGGAAAAAGAAATACCCATGTGTGACCCCATTTTGGAAACTGCACCCCTCACGGAATGTAACAAGGGGTATAGTGAGCCTTAACACCCCACAGGTGTTTGACAAATTTTCGTAAAATTTGGATGAGAAAATGAAAAAAAAAAATTCACAAAAATGCTGGTGTTACCCTAAATTTTTAATTTTCACAAGGGAAAATAGGAAAAAAGCCCCCCTCCCCCATATTGTGTAGCCCCATTTCTTCTGAGTAAGAACACATCTCATATGTGGATGTAAAGTGCTCTGCGGGTTAACTACAATGCTCAGAAGAGAAGGAGCAACATTGGGCTTTTGAAGAGAAAATTTGTCCGGAATTGAAGGCCACATGTGTTTACAAAGCCCCCATAGTGCCAGAACATTGGACCCCCCCCCCCCCCACATGTGACCCCATTTTGGAAACTACAACCCTCACGTAATGTAATAATGGGTACAGTGAGCATTTACACCTCACAGGTGTAATTTTTCATTTGCACAGCCCACTGTTCCAAAGATCTGTCAAACGCCAGTGGGGTGTAAATGCTCACTGTACAACCAGTGTCAGGACATTAGGAAGATTAATCAACCTTCTTCAGGATCAATGAAGTCTTTGTCCATAGCAACTACTGATTGGTTAACATGGACAACTGTTCCACTGTTTCTTTGCACAAAGTTTGATAATTCTGTGGTGTCAGTGGGGTGCAATGCAGGGTAGCTGTTATAACACTAGGGGCAGATGTTATTAACCCCTTCTTGTCGTGACACCAGGGCTTGGTTTAGCCTTAACCAGCCAAGGTAATACCGCTGGTCCTGGGCTAGGCACGGGGGCAATGAAGACACCAACGCCAAGTTACGGACAACGGTAGCTTTACTGAGGATAGACAGATGACACAATCCATGCATTACATGCAATATCCCAAGGAGGTGACCAATGACACGGAGGGACATCCCAGGCTTGCTGGGACTTGCAGTATGTAGAGACACTTTAGTGAAGGCCACGGTGATTATATAGAAGACTTGACAATTGACATAAAGATGACTTTGAGCTTACTTGAGCTGACTTGTGGCTGCAGACATTAGGCTTGAGGCCTCCAATGTTCTGGACACAAACACTGAGATGACTGCACTGGACCTCAGCAGGAATAGCAATGAGCTAAGAGCTCCAAGAGAGAGAATGCAGCCCCTTCTGGTTTTATAGGGGGGGGGGGGGCTGTGTAAGGAGCCAATAGGTCACTTGGGAGGTCACCTGGTCACTAGTGCCTCCTGGGTAACAATCACATGGTAACATCTATTAAAGAAACAGTACCTTTTATTATACAACTTATATACATAGGGGATAACACATAAAGGGGGCCCTGGGGACATGGAGGGATTCTGCCTGATAGGAGAATTACAGGGACACACCACTTGGCCACCACAATTCTACGATGTGCAGTCATTCCTTGGATAAAAGAGAATCATAAGGAGAGGTGAGTATATGCATTGTCTTGTCTGGGATCTATATATATGGAATCTGGTCTATGGCCTGTTATTAAGGGGTCTGTATTTGTATAGGGGATCTAGTTTTAGATCCATTTTACTTTATAGGGTCTGTAGTGGGGTCTGAATATGGTCACTCAGTCTGGAAACTATATTTATTGTGAGATCTGTGTAAGATTAGTGATCTGGTCTGGGATCTGTATTTAGAGGGTCTGGACTTGGATATCTTGGGATAGTTAGTAGATCTTGTATGGCGGGTAAATTAAGTAGGTCTGATTTGTTTTGTGGATTCAGTTTGTATTACTTTTCAGGGTCTGTATTAAAGCAGTACTCCGCCCCTAGACATTTTATCCCCTCTGCAAAGGATAGGGGATAAGATGTCTGATCGCGGGGGTCCCACCACTGGGGACCCCCGCAATCACAGTTGCGGTACCCCAGACATCCGGTGTACGGAGTGAACTTCACTCTTTGCCAGATGACTGGCAATGCGGGGCGGAGGCTCGTGATGTCACGGCCACATCCCTCTTGTGATGCCACTGCCACGCCCTCTCAATGCAAGTCTATGGGAGGGGGCAGGACAGCCATCACGCTCCTCCCATGCCATGACATCACAAGCGGGGTGCAACCGTGATGTCATCAGCCTCCGGAACTGCACCCGAGGCTCTAAACAAATGCTGGATGCAGCAGGGAGATCGCGAGACCCCGCGATCAGACATCTTATTACCTATCCTTTGGATAGGGGATAAGATGTTTAGGGCCAGAGTACCCCTTTAAGGTTGCCAGTCTATGGTCTACTTCTCTGGGGTCTATATTGGTAAATGGAACTAGTCTGTGGACTGAACACATGGGGGGAATCACAGCTTTAGACGTTAGTCACATCCTCCTTCCGTGCAACCTTTTTGTGACTTTTCACTGCACCGCAGTAGAAATGACTGTAGACAGTCAAATTTGTGTTAATATATACAGTGGTCTGGAATTTATCATTGGGAGTTTTTGGGGAAAGTCACAAAAAAAGTCACAAACCACCCCAAAAAGTTGCAAATCACCGCCAGGTCAGACCTGGCTTACAAAAATGCTTGTGGAGAGCATTTTTATAAAGTCACAGCTGCAACTTTTTGTGAGACTTTTTGTAAATCTCTGCTCCCCGGCCACCCGTCCACATCTACCACCCGCCCGCTAGGTGTTGCAACTACAACTCCCAGCATTTCCTCACAGAAAGGGCATGCTGGGAGTTGTATTCTTGCAACAGCTAGCGGGCGGGTGGTAGATGTGGGCGGGTGGCTGGGGAGCAGCTTGAATTTTAACACCAGGTTGCCTCCAGCTGTTGCTAAACTAAAACTCCCATCATGGCAGTTGTAGTTTTGGAACAGGGTGCCTCCAGCTGTTTCAATACTACAACTCCCATCATGGGAGTTGTAGTTTAGCAACAGCTGGAGGCACCCTACTCCTAAACTACAACTTCCATGATGGAAGTTGTAATTTAGCACACACATGGAGGCACCACAGGGGAGAGCGCTATGAATGTACTAACCTGTTTTTTGTGTTTTTATTCTTCTCATTTAAGATCTGTGTATCCTGTGGACTACTTCGAATTCTACGTCGATAACAGTGTTTCTTTTTTTCAATGTTAATAAAATGGATACAATGATTTGTGGGGGAGTGTTTTTTGGAATTAAAGTTTATTTTTTATTTTTTTATTTACAGGCTCAGTAGTGGAAGCCTTCTTATAGAGGGAATCCATTTGTAAGCTTAGCTTTAGCCCCAAAAACAGCTAGTGCTAACCCCCAATTATTACCCAGGTACCCACCGCCATAGGGGTGCCAATAAGAATTGGTACCAACAGGCCCGGAGCACCAAAAATGGTGCTACTGGGTCTAGGCATTAACAGGCTGGCGTTATTTAGGCTTGGGAGGGCCAGTAAGGGTGCTTTTCACACCACTTTTTAAGCCTACAGCTGCCGTATCCAGCTGGGGGAGGGGAAAACTGTGTGCTCCCGTACCTCAGCGGGACGGGCGCTGAAATCCATTGACCGTTTGACTCCGGTCGGCTCATTTCTGCCCCCTATCTGGTTTTGTGACCGAACCTAAAACCGCAGTATACTACGATTTTAGACCCGGTCAGAAAACCGGATATGGGTCGAAAATGAGCCAAATTGAGTCAAATGGAGACTCTGGTCAGCTCATTAAAGTCAATGGATTTCAGTGCCGGTCAGTGCCGGATCTGGCTGGGGGAGGGGAAACCGTGCGCTCCCGTACCCCAGCCGTAGGCAGAAAACATGGTGTGAATGTTGCAGTGAACGGCATACATATGAAGAAATACCAAAGTACAAAATTGCTGATATTCTGGTCACATCATATCCCAAGATAACTGCAAAAAAGTGACCAAAACATCACATAAATGCAAAAGTGGTACCGCTAAAAACTACAGATCATGGCGCAAAAAATTAGCCCTCATACATCCCCATGTATGGATAAATAAGAAAGTTATAGGGGTCAGCAGAGGGTAAAAAATACAATACAGCAACACACAGCGCTTATCATAGCCACTTTTAGAAGTGACTGTGCTGAGGTCATTTTTCCTAGCTGTGTATTACACAGACAAATTTATCATATGCTCTGTGCCTTGTTGTAAATTTGACGTATGTCAGCCCTTTCACAGCTAAATATTATTGACTGCAATACACATCTACCACAGACAACAATGAAAAAAAGTCATGGGTGACAATTCCTAAATATGTAAAAATCCACACCAAAGTGCAATATTTGCTCGGAATTTTCCTGCAGGGTATGAACAAAAATGTAATAAAATCTCATTCATTTTGCTGCAACTGTATTCCACAGCAAAGTATCCAAACACAAATTCAGACATGAAATCTGCAACAAATGCGTTACATGGGAACATATCCTCATGCACAGCAGACTGTAGTCAGCTTTCCTTAATAACAAGAAATCTTTTTTTCCTATTCGTTAGTCTTGTAGGGAATTACTGTATGACTTTGTAAAAGTAAATAATAGCAACTGGTGATGATAGTAGTTTGCCTTTTAACCATTAGATGGCGACATATGATTACAATCTGCAAATATGGGACATATAGATTTCATATTTTTGGAAATAGAATTTGCTGCTTAACGTTAACAATCTTTAATGGTATAGTCACATGTATGTATTCTGTGCAGATTTGATGCGCGGGATCACTGTAAGTTCTATAGGATGAAGTTTATCTTTGATGAATGACGTAAAAACAAAAGAAAAAAAACATTACCAATTTTAATTGGTAAAAAAAATGGCAATGCAAGGACTTTTTAATCACATTATATCCTATTGTATATTCTTCCCCTCAATAGATAAAAAAAAAAGCAACATTTGCTGTCTCAATTTTCACATTTGGATTTTTCTTTTTTTTTTTACTATATTTCACGGGCACATTTCCTAGAACCGTGTCCTTACAAAATGAATGTGTCTGCCCAGCTGTATCAAAACCATAACAAATGATTCCTCTGGTGCTGTTGTAAGGTTTATATGTCAGTGTTTTCCAAACAGTCCGTCTCCAGCTGTCGCAAAACTACAACACCCAGCGTGCCCGGACAGCCATAAGGCTGTCTGGGCCTGCTGGGAATTGTATTTTTGCAACAGCTGGAGACACACTGTTTAGGAAACACTTCTGTATGCACTGCACCATAGGGCAATGTGTGAACCTGTATTTTTTTTTTAGGGTGTATTGAGAAATACTATGATACAAATACATTTAAAGGGGTACTTCGCCCTTAGATATCTTATCCCCTATCCAAAGGATAGGGTATAAAATGTCTGATCGTGGGGACCCCGCCGCTGGGACCCCCCTATCTCTGCTGCGGCACCCCAGTCATCTGGAGCCTGATGACTAGAGATGCAAAGCTGGAGGCTTGAGATGTTATGGCCACGCCCCCTCATTACATCACACCCTCCCTCTCAATGCAAGTCTATGAGAGGCGACATGATGGCCGCAACACCCCCTCCCATAGACTTCCTTGGAGGGAGCGTGATGTGACGTCACGAGGGGGCGTGACTATGTCGTCACAAGCCTCTGGCGCCGCACCCGGTGTTCTAAACAAATGCCGGATGCTGCAGGGACATAGCGGGGGTCGCAGAGGTGGGACCCCTAAATTCAGATATCTTATCCCCTATGAAAATGAAAGGCAGAAGATCCAGCACTATTTCTATGCAGCTTTATTGGAAACACAGCACACAGGTAAAATCAGCCTGAACTCAGACGCGTTTCGAGCGCATGCGCTCTTTGTCGGTGATGTCACAGGTACTACCAGGTGAGGTTAAATACCTTTTGTTTGTGGGAGGGGAGGGAAAAATCCCATGTCCCCACCTCTCTCTGGAGACCTGTGGCATAGTTCACATTAGTAAGAACAAACAACATTAAAATATATATATAAAATCCAAAAATGGAACATACATGCAATGATATTACATAATTGTTCATAAATTTGTAGGATTTAAATGTCACGGAAGGGGGTTTGTAAAATTAGTACTTATGCTTTTAGTAGTGAAACAGCAGTTCTTGACGGACATTGAGACCCGTCGGAGAGCGGGTCGCCAGTGTGAACTGCCAATATGCTTCACGATCTGCCAATTTTTTCCTGATACAACCCCCTCTCGTGCCCATTTTAACATGCTCAATAGCAAAAATTCGGAAGGTCTTTAATTTACCGGCATGTGCAAAGTGAAAATGTGCAGATGCAGCAGATCTCTGTCTTACTGCTGTCAGTGTGCTGTCATTCAGATGTTCCAGTGCTCTTATTTTCAGTTTTCTTGTTGTGTATCCCACATATTTTAAATTGCACTCTGTGCATTCTATCATATAAATTACATTACTGTAATTACAGTTCATGTAATTATTGATAGGGTACCTTTTGGTACCATCCGAGCTCTCGAACTGGGTCGTCTGTTTGACATACTGACAAGTTCGGCACACTTTATGTCCGCACTTGAAAAATCCTTTCCTTTCTAATCAGCTGCTATTTCTCCTGTTCTGCGAAACGACCACACTCGGGGATAATTTGTCCCCAAGTGTGGTGGCCCGTCTAGACACTATTCTGCAGCCTTCTTCTAAGATGCCAGCCAGCGTATAATCCTGTTTTAGATAATGTAAATGTCTCTGTACTATGCTTTTGACCTGATTGAAATAAGGTGAATAGGTAATAGCCAGAACTGGTTTTTCGGATTTGGTTGGTAATTTATTGGCATTATTTGGGTTTAATAAATTAACTCTTTCTTTTTTAGCTACTATTTGTTTAGCTTTTTTAAGAGTATGATTGGAATATCCCCTAGATTTTAGTCTTTGTTTTAATTCACTGGCTTGTGTGTTATATACATTTGTATTTGTACAATTCCTTTTTAGTCTGGTTAATTCCCCAACTGGGATCGCTTGGACCGTGTGTGTGGGGTGATTGCTATCTGCTCTCAGGACCGTATTGTCCGATATGGGCTTTCTATACGTGGAGGTCTCAATGGTTTGATTCTGGAACCCTCTCAACAATAAATCCAAAAAAGTTATACTAGTAGAGTCCACATGATAGGTACATTTTAAATTAAACATATTATTGTTTAAGTAGTCCACAAACAGTGGCACGGTCGCGATGTCCACCCTCCAAATAAGGAGGAGGTCATCTATGAATCGGCCGTACCACTGTATGCTGGCCTTGAAGGGATTTTCATCTGTATAAATAAATTGTGATTCCCAAAACGACATAGTTAAGTTAGCAAGCGAGGGTGAATGTCTGGCCCCCATAGAAACGCCACTTACGTGGACAAAAAAGGACCTATCAAAAGTGAAGTAATTGCGGGACATGAGAAACCAAACAACCATTTTAATGTATTCACACAAATCTGGAGAGTAGTTACTATAGGTAACAAGATGATGATCCAGGGCCCGCATGGCAACGGTCCATGGTATGCTGGTGTATAATGACACCACATCACAGGAGAGCCATGCGAACCCTGGGTCCCACACCGTATTTTCAAATGATTTTAACACATCTCTGGTGTCTTTTAAATACCCGTGGACTCGCTGTACTAATGGCTGTAATAGCCGATCCACCCATGTAGACAATCGCTCCAGCAATGATCCACTTCCGGACACGTTGGGTCTCATGGGCGGAGGAATAATGCCTTTTTGGGTTTTGGGGAGAGTATACAGTACTGGGATAATAGGTTGTCCTACATATAAATAATCCCTGACTCTCTCTGAAAGGACTCCCAATGCTATGCCCTCCTCTAGTAATTTGCTAAGTTCCTGTTGAAATTTGGAAGTGGGATCATGATCCAATTTCCTATAAGTTTTTGCATCAGTTAATAACTCATTGATTTGTGAAATATACATTTCTTTATCCATTACCGTAACAAGACCCCCCTTGTCAGACATCCTGACCACAATGTCATCATATGATGCTAGTTCTTTTAATGCATGACGTTCTTTTTTGGTCAGGTTGTCTGATTTAGGTTGTCCTGTTGAAATGCTGTTGCTAAAGGCAACAAGATCCTTTTCCACCTCATTCTGAAATTTATTCATGCCCTCTGTGCGGGAGGATAATGGATAAAAACCAGGATTTTTATTCACATTCCATTTGTTAGTGGTAACACTAGATTCATAGGGATTACTACATTCTAATTCCTGTAACTCTTTAAGTACAATTTGATCTGAAAAAGAAAGTTGATGAAATACATTATGTGTCAAATTCTCAGTATCATCTGATGCGACCTGGGTTGCATCATCTGATACACTATCCAAGAAATGCTTTTTAACCGTAATATTGCGAATAAATTTATTTATCTCACATAAAGTAGAAAAAATATTTAATTCATTTGCTAGAGAGAAATTCAACCCCCTAGAAAGTAAGGACACTTGATCATCGGTTAAAGTTCTGCTGGACATATTCATTACCCCCCTTGTTTCTGGGCTTGACTCCTCAAGCAGGGAGTGTCCATGTCTGGTGTGTTTTCTCCCCCCCCCCCCCCTCCTGGGTTTTTTGCCTTGCGTTTGGCGTTTTTTGGCTTTTTGTAATATGTCGCTTGACCAGGAGTGGAATTAGAAGTGGTGGGGTTATCCGATTCGCCATCTGATTCCATTTCTGATGAGCTGAATGTAACCTTATGGTGAGGTATGCGTTTCCTCTGAAATTTATTTCTCTTTAGAATAGATTTAGGTGTATGCTCATATGATTCCCACCTTCCCCACTCATATTGTTGTTTTAGCTCAAAGTCTCTAATGTCCCTCTGTAACTTAATCTTCTTAGTTTCCATGAATTGTACAAATACAATTGTATATAACACACAAGCCAGTGAATTAAAACAAAGACTAAAATCTAGGGGATATTCCAATCATACTCTTAAAAAAGCTGAACAAATAGTAGCTAAAAAAGAAAGAGCTAATTTATTAAACCCAAATAATGCCAATAAATTACCAACCAAATCCGAAAAACCAGTTCTGGCTATTACCTATTCACCTTATTTCAATCAGGTCAAAAGCATAGTACAGAGACATTTACATTATCTAAAACAGGATTAGACGCTGGCTGGCATCTTAGAAGAAGGCTGCAGAATAGTGTCCAAAAGGGCCCCTACACTTGGGGACAAATTATCCCCGAGTGTGGTCGTTTCGCAGAACAGGAGAAATAGCAGCTGGTTAGAAAGGAAAGGATTTTTCAAGTGCGGACATAAAGTGTGCCGAACTTGTCAGTATGTCAAACAGACGACCCAGTTCGAGAGCTCGGATGGTACCAAAAGGTACCCTATCAATAATTACATGAACTGTAATTACAGTAATGTAATTTATATGATAGAATGCACAGAGTGCAATTTAAAATATGTGGGATACACAACAAGAAAACTGAAAATAAGAGCACTGGAACATCTGAATGACAGCACACTGACAGCAGTAAGACAGAGATCTGCTGCATCTGCACATTTTCACTTTGCACATGCCGGTAAATTAAAGACCTTCCGAATTTTTGCTATTGAGCATGTTAAAATGGGCACGAGAGGGGGTTGTATCAGGAAAAAATTGGCAGATCGTGAAGCATATTGGCAGTTCACACTGGGGACCCGCTCTCCGACGGGTCTCAATGTCCGTCAAGAACTGCTGTTTCACTACTAAAAGCATAAGTACTAATTTTACGAACCCCCTTCCGTGACATTTAAATCCTACAAATTTATGAACAATTATGTAATATCATTGCATGTATGTTCCATTTTTGGATTTTATATATATATTTTAATGTTGTTTGTTCTTACTAATGTGAACTATGCCACAGGTCTCCAGAGAGAGGTGGGGACATGGAATTTTTCCCTCCCCTCCCACAAACAAAAGGTATTTAACCTCACCTGGTAGTACCTGTGACATCACCGACAAAGAGCGCATGCACTCGAAACGTGTCTGAGTTCAGGCTGATTTTACCTGTGTGCTGTGTTTCCAATAAAGCTGCATAGAAATAGTGCTGGATCATCTGCCTTTCATTTTCGTTGCTGGTGTTGGCTGGACACCGATCCGGGCACATCATAGGGGATTGGAGAGCTGGTGTTTCTACGTGGACTCTGATCTTATCCCCTATCCTTTGCATAGGGATAAGATGTCTAGGGGCAGAGTACTCTTTTAAACATTAAACTTCAACTGTATATTATTCTATTTATTTATTTATTTAGTTTGTGTATGTATGGATCTGTAGCAAATTTGTTGATGAACATTCCGTTGTGGACTATGAAAAGAAAAAAAAAAAGTTAACGAGTAAAAATCTACTATATAAATGTGTTGCCCAGAAATGTCAAAATATTTGATTGCGCCAGGTCTCACTTCTTCATTTGCATGATCCAATTGCGGACCAATATATGGAGGGTGGTTTTAAACCAATTAACCAAAAGATCACCGGAGTGATCCACTAATTCCCTATACTTCCCATATATTTAAAAAAACTGTATTCTTTATTAACTCATAACCAACAGAAAAAGTTAAAAGTTTCAGTGTATCTCTCCTCCCAAATTTACGGTGCTCATTCTAGTGCCAATCAGGCATCACCTATTGTCTGTCTGTGTGTACCTGCAGTGTGCACACAGTTAAATGGGGGAGTCTGCACTGTTTATTAAAACCAGTCCTATGCCCCCCTTGACATGTTTCGCCGTAGGACTCGGCTTTGTCAAGAGGTTTTAGGGCCAAAACCTCTTGACAAAGGGCCCTAAAACCTCTTGACAAAGCCGCGTCCTGTGGCGAAACATGTCAAGGGGGGCATAGGACTGGTTTTAATATACAGTGCAGACTCCCCCATTTAAATGTGTGCACACTGCAGGTACACACAGAGATACAATAGGTGATGTCTGATTGGCACTAAAATGAGCAACGTAAATTTGGGAGGAGAGATACACTGAAACTTTTAACTTTTTCTGTTGGTGTTAGGAGTTAATAAAGAATACACTTTTTAAATATATGGGAAGTATAGGGAATTAGTGGATCAATTCGGTGATCTTTTGGTTAACTTCTTGATTTGCATAACATATCCAATAAATAAATACCATTATGGTCTATGTGTAATGGAGGCTACTGCTAGGCATTCGGGCTAGTGGGCTGATCATTACACCTAGGGATAAAGTTAGCCCCTCATCTCCAGTGCACCAAGCATATAAATTTATTTTACACATAAATGACGCAGTGGGAGGAGAGAATAAAGGTATATTGTTATTCAGTGTCCCCTCCCCTATTAGCCCATATCAGCAGGATAGATTTTCCTAACACGCTGTCAGTTTCCCTTCAGTACAATGAAAATAGTTGTACATTATTGTCGCCTTGAGAACATAGTGGGAAAAGAGGCTAGCTTCTGGAATGTTTGTTCAGATGCGTTTACTGAAGAGGACAATGTCAATAGAAAACAAATGATTATACCAATGTGTCTGCCAGGAGTTTTTAATGCGGAACTGTTGCAACACTAAACTGATACTAAATAAATACAACAAGAGGAATGGAAAGCATAGAGCTATAAAAGAATGCAGACCAAGCATTTAGAAGAAACATTGATTACACAATGTTGCAAATAGCACGAATATCAACTGGCTAAACAGATTTGTAAATGACTTCTATTTGTCACGATTCGGCTAGCTGGATGTGGATCCTCTGTGTCAGCGAGGGATTGGCTTGGACTGTGTCGGTGGACCGGTTCTAAGATGCTACTGGTATTCACCAGAGCCCGCCGCAAAGCGGGATGGTCTTGCTGCGGCGGTAGCAACCAGGTCGTATCCACCGGCAATGGCTAAACCTCGCTGACTGCTGAGAAGGCGTGGGACAGAAGGACTAGGCAGAGGCAAGGTCAGACGTAGCAGAAGGTCGGGGCAGGCGGCAAGGTTCGTAGTCAATATGGATAGCAGAAGATCTGGAAACACAGGCTTTGGACAACACTAAACACTTTCACTGGCACAAGGCAACAAGATCCGGCAAGGGAGTGCAGGGGAAGTGAGGTATTATAGCCAGGGAGCAGGTGGAAGCTAATTAGGCTGATTGGGCCAGGCACCAATCATTGGTGCACTGGCCCTTTAAATCTTAGAGAGCTGACGCGCGCGCGTCCTAGAGAGCGGAGCCGCGCGCGCCAGCACATGACAGCCGGGGACCGGGACGGGTAAGTGACTTGGGATGCGATTCGCGAGCGGGCGCGTCCCGCTATGCGAATCGCATCCCCGCCGGCAATGTCAGTGCAGCGCTCCCGGTCAGCGGGTCTGACCGGGGCGCTGCAGAGAGAGAGACGCCGTGAGACGCCGTAACAGTACCCCCCCCCCCTTAGGTCTCCCCCTCTTTTTGTCTCCTTGTCCCTTCAAAAGAGACAACAACATAGGGGACGCCTCTTGAGTCTCCTTCTGAAAAAAGAAATTCTGGGTAGCTATACCAGCGGCAGGTAGTTCAGAAGAAGTGGGAATGGGGAGGGGGGGGGCAGAGGGTGAAGCTTGTCACGGGGCAGAGTGTCACCAGGACGGGGGCTATGAGGAGGCACGGCACAGTCCAGATAGGCCTTGGGGAGGCTAGGCACAGGAGGAGACACTGAGGCCCGACAGACGGGACTGGGAGCCGATGTGAGGCATCTCTTACGGCAAGCAGGGCCCCAATTCTTGATCTCCCCGGTGGTCCAGTCAAGGGTGGGAGAATGATGCTGAAGCCATGGAAGACCAAGGAGGACTTCAGAGGTGCAATTGGGAAGCACGAACAATTCAATCTTTTCGTGATGGGGTCCAATGCACATTAAGAGGGGTTCTGTGCGGTAACGCATGGTGCAGTCCAATTTAACTCCGTTGACCGAGGAAATGTAGAGCGGCTTGACGATACGGGTCACAGGGATGCAGAACTTATTCACCAATGACTGCAGAATAAAATTTTCAGAGGCACCAGAGTCATAGCAGGCCACGGCTGTGAGGGAGGAGTTGGCAGAAGGAGAAATCTGCACGGGCACCGTGAGACGTGGAGAAGCAGATTTCGTACCAAGAGACGCCACACCCACATGAGCTGGGTGCGTGCGTGCGTTTCCCAGACGTGGAGGGCGAATAGGGCAATCCACCAAGAAGTGTTCAGTACTGGCACAGTACAGACATAAATTGTTATCCCTACGGCGAGTCCTCTCTTCATGGGTCAGGCGAGACCGATCCACTTGCATAGCCTCCTCGGCGGGAGGCACAGGGGTAGATTGCAGAGGATACTGTGAGAGAGGTGCCCAGAGATCAAGGTCTTTTTCCTGGGGGAGCTCCTGGTGTCTCTCAGAAAAACGCATGTCAATGCGGGTGGCCAAATGAATAAGTTCTTGCAGTTTGGCAGGAATCTCGCGTGCGGCCAGCACATCCTTGATGTTACTGGATAGGCCTTTTTTAAAGGTCGCGCAGAGAGCCTCGTTATTCCAAGATAATTCGGAAGCGAGAGTACGAAATCGGATGGCGTACTCGCCTACTGAAGAATTACCCTGGACCAGGTTCAGCAGGGCAATCTCGGCAGAAGAAGCTCGGGCTGGTTCCTCGAAGACACTACGGACTTCAGCGAAGAAGGACTGGACTGTGGCAGGATCATTGCGGTCCCAGAGCGGTGTGGCCCAAGACAAGGCCTTTCCAGAAAGAAGGCTCACTACAAACGCCACCTTAGACCGTTCTGTAGGAAATTGGTCCGACAACATCTCCATATGTAGGGAACATTGAGATAAGAATCCACGACAGAGTCTAGAGTCCCCATCAAATTTGTCCGGCAGGGACAAGCGGAGACTAGGAGCGGCCACTCGCTGCGGAGGAGGTGCAGGAGCTGGCGGAGGAGATGGTTGCTGCTGTAGCAGTGGCAGAAGTTGCTGTAACGTGGCGGTAAACTGCGACAGCTGCTGTCCTTGTTGGGCGATTTGCTGCGATTGCTGAGCGACCACCGTGGATAGGTCAGCGAGACTTGGCAGCGGCACCTCAGCGGGATCCATGGCCGGATCTACTGTCACGATTCGGCTAGCTGGATGTGGATCCTCTGTGTCAGCGAGGGATTGGCGTGGACCGTGTCGTTGGACCGGTTTTAAGATGCTACTGGTATTCACCAGAGCCCGCCGCAAAGCGGGATGGTCTTGCTGCGGCGGTAGCAACCAGGTCGTATCCACCGGCAATGGCTCAACCTCGCTGACTGCTGAGAAGGCGTGGGACAGAAGGACTAGGCAGAGGCAAGGTCAGACGTAGCAGAAGGTCGGGGCAGGCAGCAAGGTTCGTAGTCAATATGGATAGCAGAAGATCTGGAAACACAGGCTTTGGACAACACTAAACGCTTTCACTGGCACAAGGCAACAAGATCCGGCAAGGGGGTGCAGGGGAAGTGAGGTATTATAGCCAGGGAGCAGGTGGAAGCTAATTAGGCTGATTGGGCCAGGCACCAATCATTGGTGCACTGGCCCTTTAAATCTTAGAGAGCTGGCGCGCGCGCCCTAGAGAGCGGAGCCGCGCGCGCCAGCACATGACAGCCGGGGACCGAGACGGGTAAGTGACTTGGGATGCGATTCGCGAGCAGGCGCGTCCCGCTATGCGAATCGCATCCCCGCCGGCAATGTCAGTGCAGCGCTCCCGGTCAGCGGGTCTGACCGGGGCGCTGCAGAGAGAGAGATGCCATGAGCGCTCCGGGGAGGAGCAGGGACCCGGAGCGCTCGGCGTAACACTATTAAAAAATCTTAATCCTACCAGTACTTATCAGCTGCTGAAGTTTAGTTGTTTTTTTCTGTCTGACAACAGTGCTCTCTGCTGACAAATCTCAAATCCTCATAGCAAACATCTCCTGCTCTGGACAGCTCTTGAGACAGACAGAGGTGTCAGCAGAGAGCACTGTTGTCACACAGAAAAGAGCAACTCAACTTCAGTAGCTAATAAGTACTGGTAGGATTAAGAATTTTTAATAGAAGTAATTAACAAATCTGTTTAACTTTCTGGAGCCAGTTGATATGAAAAAAAAAATATATAGTTTTTCACCGGAATACCTCTTTAACCTCTTAAGGACCCAGGGCGTATGGATACACCCTCACACCCTGGGCCTTAAGGACCCAGGGCGTATCCATACGCCCTGGCCTTTTCCAGTCTCTGCCGCGCGCCGGGCAGAGATCGGAACTGGATGCCTGCTGAAATCCTTCAGCAGGCATCCAGGGCAAACGCCAAGGGGGGCCATGTAGGCCCCCCATGTCGGCGATCGCTGCAAATCGCAAGGGAAATTGCCCTTGCGATCTGCGGCGATACCGGGCTGATCGGGTCTCTGGGACCCGATCGCCTAGTAATTTCGCATGATCCCGGCTGTCACAGACAGCCAGGACCATGCTAACTTATAGGAGCGAGGTGGCAAACCGGCCACCTCCTCCTATACCCTGCGATTCTTCGGTTAGTTAACCGACCAATCCCAGGAGGGGGGGCGGTTACTTCCTCCCGTCCTGCCCGGCCCCTGAAAGTCCGGAGAGGACGGGAGGAAGATCGGAGGATGCGGCGGGGGACGGGGGAGTGCTGGGGACCGGCCCCGGTACTTACCTCGTCCCTGAAGACCCTGATCCCTGCGATGAAGACGGTGGCGGCGACGACAGGTGAGTTGATCTTCAGCCGCGGTCGGGCCCTTTACAGCAATGCTCGTCGCCGTAAAGCGACATGCATTGCTGTAATGGGACACTGTAAACTACAACTCCCAGCATGCCCAGACAGCCTTTGGCGTCTGGGCATGCTGGAAGTTGCAGTTTTGCAACATCTGGAGGTCCACAGTTTGGAGACCACTGTGCCCTTCCAGATGTTGCAAAAATACACATCCTCAGCATGCCCTCACTGTCCAGGCATGCTGGGAGTTGTAGTTCTGTAACATCTGGCCCTTCAGATGTTGCAGAACTACAACTCCCAGCATGCCTGGACAGTTTTGGCATACTGGGAGTTGTAGTTTTGCAACATCTGGAAGGGCACAGATTGGGAACCACTGTATTAGTGGTCTGCAAACTGTAGTCCTCCAGATGTTGCAAAACTACAACTCCAAGCATGCTGGGAGTTGTAGTTTGGCAACATCTGGCTCTAAAGATGTTGCCAAACTACTACTCCAAGCATGCCTGAGAATATTTTGGAGTGGTGGTTTTGCAACAGCTGGAGGCACACTGGTTGGGAAACATTGTCTGTTTCCTAACTCAGTGCTTCCCAACCCGTGTGCCTCCAGCTGTTGCAAAACTTTAACTACCAGCATGCACTGATAGACTGTGCATGCTGGGAGTTGTAGTTTTGCAACAGCTGGAGGTCCCCCCCCCCCTGTGAATGTACAGGGTACATTCACATGGGCAGGGGGCTTACAGTGAGTAGCAGGCTGCATGTTTGCGTTGCAGCAAATTTTGCGCGGCAGCTCAAACTCGCAGCGGGAAACTCGCTGTAACCCCCCGCCCATGTTACTGTACCCTAAAAACACTACACTACACTACACTAACACAAAATAAAATAAAAAGTAAAAAAACACTACATATACACATACCCCTACACAGCCCCCCTCCCCAATAAAAATGAAAAACGTCTGGTACGCCACTGTTTCCAAAATGGACCCTCCAGCTGTTGCAAAACAACAACTCCCAGTAGCCGTTGACTGTCCAAGCATGCTGGGAGTTTTGCAACAGCTGGAGGCACCCTGTTTATGAATCACTGGCGTAGAATACCCCTATGTCCACCCCTATGCAAATCCCTAATTTAGGCCTCAAATGCGCATGGCGCTCTCACTTTGGAGCCCTGTCGTATTTCAAGGCAACAGTTTAGGGCCACATATGGGGTATCGCCGTACTCGGGAGAAATTGCCTAACACATTTTGGGGGGCTTTTTCTCCTTTCACCCCTTATGAAAATTTACACCCCACAGGTGTCTGACAGATCTTTGGAACAGTGGGCTGTGCAAATTAAAAATGTTGTACAGACCACTGTTCCAAAGATCTGACAGACACCAGTGGGGGTAAATGCTCACTGTACCCCTTGTTACGTTCCTCAAGGGGTCTAGTTTCCAAAATGGTATGCCATGTGGGGGTTATTTTGCTGTCCTGGCACCATAGGGGCTTCCTAAATGCGACATGCCCCCCGAGCAAAATTTGCTCTCAAAAAGCCAAATATGACTCCTTCTCTTCTGAGCATTGTAGTTCGCCCGTAGTGCACTTCAGGTCAACTTATGGGGTACCTCCACACTCAGAAGAGATGGGGTTTCAAATTTTGGGGGGTATTTTTTGCTATTAACCCTTGCAAAAATGTGAAATTTGGGGGGAAACACCCATTTTAGTGAATTTTTTATTTTTTTGTACGCATGCAAAAGTCGTGAAACCCCTGTGGGCTATTAAGGCTCACTTTATTCCTTGTTACGTTCCTCAAGGGGTCTAGTTTCCAAAATGGTATGGCATGTGTTTTTTTTTTGCTGTTCTGGCACCATAGGGGCTTCCTAAATGCAACATGCCCCCCAAAAACCATTTCAGAAAAACGTACTCTCCAAAATCCCCTTGTCACTCCTTCGGTTCTGAGCTCTCTACTGCGCCCACCGAACACTTTACATAGACATATGAGGTATGTGCTTCCTCGAGAGAAATTGGGCTACAAATATAAGTACACATTTTATTCTTTTACCCCTTGTATAAATTCAAAAATTGGGTTTACAAGAACATGGTGTCTTCCAAAAGTAAAAACTTGTCAATTTTATGATGCAATCATAAAGTAGACATATTGTATATGTGAAAAAAAAATTTAATATTTTGAATATCCATTTTCCTTACAAGCAGAGAGCTTCAAAGTTAGAAAAATGCAACATTTTCAAATTTTTCATAAAATTTTCACATTTTTCACCAAGAAAGGATGCAAGTTACAAATTTTTAAAAAACTCTTTTAAAGTAGAATATGTCACGAAAAAACAATCTCGGAATCAGAATGATAACTGAAAGCATTCCAGAGTTATTAATGTTTAAAGTGACAGTGGTCAGATGTTCAAAAAATGGCCGGGTCCTAAGGTGTAAAATGGCTGGGTCCTTAAGAGGTTAAGCAGTGTGGTGTGGATTATAGCATACTGTATATTCAGTATTCTTTGTATTTATTGTACATTGTTCTAGTCTAGTTTTTGCCTTAGTCTGATGGTTCTTGGCCTATTTTTGTTGTCTTTGCTTTGGTATTGTGTAGTTGCTGTTGTCTTTCTCAGTCTGATCTTGTTGTATTTTCTTTTTTGTTCACCCTGCTCAGCTTTGATTTTTTGTCTCTGGATCCTTAAAGGGGTACTCCGCTCCTAGACATCTTATCGCTGGCTGTGCTAGGATTTGGTCGGCCAACCCATCTATTGAAGGGGGCACGATGACTGTGTTTGCCCCTGAATCCGTCAGGGAGTGGAGTTAGATAGGGGATACGATGTCTAAGGGCCCCTTTAAGTCCTTTAAAGGGTTGCTCCCACCATCCTATTTTTTTCTGTCCCTGCCTATTGCCAATCTATCCCTAACCCCCTCCCTGCTTTTAATTTTAATTTTTACTATATTAAAAATGCCTTTTGTCTGCCTGGCAGTGTGCTCACTACCAGGCAGACTTCCCCAGCAGGCACTACGTCACTAATGCCTGCTGGGGGGGGACTTCCGCCCTTAGTTCATCTACACAGGGTGCCTCCAGCTGTTTCATCACTACAACTCCCAGCTTGCCCTGACATCTATTGGCTGTCAGGGCATGCTGAGAGTTGTAGTATTGAAACAGCTGGAGGCACCCTGTGTAGATAAACTATTAGTTAATTACATGTGGCGCTAGCCCATCCCTTCCGTTTCCCCCCCCCCAGCGCCATACCCCGTTCCCTCCATCACAACCCCCCCCCCCCCCCCGCATACCCCGTTCCCTCAGCACAATTACTGCAGAGTCCGGCGGGCGTGCAGGGACAGTGGCGGCGGCGATGTGCGGGAGGAGTGGCCTCCCAGCCAGTGGCCGGGGAGCCAATGCGCTCGCTCCCTGCCTGTCAATCAGCAAGCGCAGGCTGAATGAAAAAGGACTGATGCCCGGCCGCATCAGTCCTTTTTCAAGCGTGACGTCACACCAGGCTGCAGCCGGCCACTAGGAGGGAGACCCCTAGTGGCCGGTTTTCAAATGTAAACTAAACTATTTTAATTTAAAAAAAATAATAAAAGTATATTAGAGATATGTTGTAGTACATAAGTACTACAACATATCAAAAAATAAAGTTGGTGACAGTGCCCATTTAAGTTCTTTTGTTTGTTGTAATGGGGTCAGTTTTGCAGATTTTTTAGATATTTTTAATTTCTTGTCTACTTGCATTGATTTATGCCTTCATATATGTGTCATTACGGCTGTCTGCTTGTTACACAATTTGGCCCTACTGTAAGTTGTGAGTACAAGGAGCCACTGTTCGAACCCAGGAAATGTGACTGTTAATGACCATCTGGAATTGATGATTTTATGCTCAGTGAGATAATATTTACTGCATATATTGATAGAAATAATACACAGTGATGTCCTTATATACTGTACACTGCCTAAACAGAAGTGCCATACAATGTAAACAAAATTATATACCACCATATATTTTATTGGAATGTCCATACAATAGGTAAGCTCTCCTGGACTCCCAGAAAAGCAGCATCCTTTGAGGTGCTGTGTATTATATTCCCCACTTCTACACTGTTCTTTACTCCTGGGACTCAGGCAATGTCATGAGCATTTGTATACAGAGAAAAGTAAAAAGAAACCTAGGTGCACACTTCATGAGGACCATCAGATAATATGGAATCTTAGAGCCAATAGCCATACTAGATCCTAGTCCAGTCCAGGATTGAAACACATTGTTTTATATAATAAAGGATATTTTAATCTTACTGCAACTGCTGTCTGGGAGAAGTGCCGACTAGGCAGGTCGATTTTATCCTAGAATTTACCATGGACATTGTCATGATATTGCTTGTGGCAGCAACTGGAAGCGGAGAGGAGTGCAGGAATAGAAAAAAAGACTGGCACTAAGAAATCGGAATGCATATTGACCGTGCAGAAGTGCTGTGAGTAAGCAATATTATACACAGAGTACTTCCTCTTAAAGCCAATGACATGCTAAAAAAAGAGGATGTAATATTTTCCATATGGTAAAAGGCAAAAGGTTAATGAAAGTTAATCAATAACATTTCTCAAGGGTATAAATTACAGTAAACCCAAAGCAGTAAGTCAATTCCAGCACAGTCTTTAATTTTTAAAATAAAATAGACAGTTACAGACATTAGAACTTTAGCAGATCATCTATAAAAATATAAGATCAAACGAGCACAAAAACAAATATATACAGTAGGGCAAAAAAGTATATAGTCAGCCACCAATTGTGCAAGTTCTCCCACTTAAAAAGATGAGAGAGTCCTGTATTTTTCATCATTGGTATACCTCAACTATGAGAGACATAATGAGAAAAAAATCCATAAAATCCCATTGTCTGATTTTTAAAGAATTTATTTGCAAATTATGGTGGAAAATAAGTGTTTGGTCACCTTCAAACAAGCAAGATTTCTGTCTCTCACAGACCTGTAACTTCTTTTGTAAGAGTCTCCACTGTCCTCCACTTATTACCTGTATTAATGGCACCTTTTTGAACTTATTATCAGTATAAAAGACACCTCAAACAGTCACACTCCAAACGCCACTATGGCCAAGACCGAAGAGTTGTCAAAGGACACCAGAAACAAAATTCTAGACCTGCACCAGGCTGGGAAGACTGAATCTGCAATAGGCAAGCAGCTTGGAATGAAGAAATCAACTGTGAGAGCAATTATTAAAAAATGGAAGACATACAAGACCACTGATAATCTCCCTCGATCTGGGGCTCCACGCAAGATCTCACCCTGTGGTGTCAAAATGATTACAAGAACAGTGACCAAATATCCCAAAACCACATGGTGGGACCTAGTGAATGACCTGCAGAGAGCTGGGACCACAGTAGCAAAGGCTACCATCAGTAACACACTACGTCGCCAGGGACTCAAATCATGCAGTGCCAGACGTGTCCCCCTGCTTTAGGTCCAGGCCCATCTGAAGCCTGTACATGTCCAGGCCCATCTGAAGTTTTCTATAGAGCATTTGGATGATCAAGAAGAGTATTGGGAGAATGTCATATGGAGGAGAAAGAATTTGGAGGAAAAAGAATGCTGAGATGCATCCAAAGAACACCATACCTACTGTGAGGTGGAAACATCATGCTGTTCTGTGTAAAGGAAGGAATGAATGGGGCCATGTATCGTGAGATTTTGAGTGAAAACCTCCTTCCATCAGCACAGGCATTGGAGATGAAATGAGGCTGGGTCTTTCAGCATGACAATGATCCCAAACACATAGCCCGGGCAATGAAGGAGTGATTTTGTAAGAAGTTTTCAAGGTCCTGGAGTGGCCTAGATGAGATCTGCATGGAGGATTGGGCCAAAATACCAGCAACAGTGTGTGAAAACCTTGTAAAAATGTTTGTCTTTGTAAAGACGTTTGACCTCTGTCATTGACCAAATACTTATTTTCCATTATAATTTGAAAAAAAAACATCTTTAAAAATCAGACAATGGGATTTTATGGATTTTTTTTTCATTATGTCTCTCATAGTTGAGGTATACCTATGATAAAAATTACAGGCCTCTCTCATCTTTTTAAATGGGAGAACTTGCACAATTGGTGGCTGACTAAATACATTTTTGCCCCACTGTAAATGGTCCTAGTTAAGGTAAATTTTAGAATAGATACTGAAAGAGTACCTGTCATATCCCAAAAAAAAAAGTTAGATGTTACTCAGTAGCAAATCCTGATCATGTACATATAGTTTTTGTGTCTAGCACCTATATTTTTTCGCAAATATCCTCTTTCTGTTGCTCACTTGCTTTGTAATTCTACTCTTTGGAGGGGGTGTGTCCTCACTCTGCATGACTCATCTGAATCTCTAAGTCTGCTGTGCTGTGTCTCTTTATCCATTCACTACAGGCTGCTCTGCTACCCCCCTTTATGCTGCAGTCTGATATAAGAAGAGTAAGCACAGAGGGAGGATAGTCCCACCCTCACTTACTGGACTTTGTCCATACCTGTGCTTCAGCTTGGACAAAGATGATGCTGTAGCCAGACAGGATTGTGTTCTGGGTGGTATGGGGTGTTTTCTATAAGCCATTATTTCTATAAAAAGGAAATAAAATTGTCTCATGAATTATATTAGAAATGTTAATGTTTTGCCAACATGTACAACCTATAAAAACATGTACAACCTACAAAAAAACCTATATAACTTGACAGTGCCCATTGAAGATTTGATGATGAGACCTATGAACAGAGAGGAAACTCACTGTCACAATTAGATTGGAACAATTACATTGACGTGATCTAAGGTGATACAAGGTGCTCAACCCCAAGTGCAGTTGTGCACCTACGTTGGAGTGGAGGACCTGCACCTATGGATCACAATATGGTTTCACTGCTGTGGTTAATGTAAACAATGACATTAGCTAACCCTCAAAACTGATGTAAAATTGAGACATTAGCCAGTATATCCTTAGTATTGGATCTGACGAAGAGGGGGTCTCCGCCCCTCGAAACGTGTTATCCCTTGTAATTACCTGCATGAATAAACACCTTTTTGCTTCGTGGAATACCGAAGTTTGTGGATGATAATTCTACACTTCTACACTGGAAAGGAGCGCTTCTCAGCACCGCAATTTTACGGATCCTGGATCCCACCTTCCTTCTCTACTGACCAGACGTCCAGGACCAGCTCCCGAGACGACCAGGTGCCAGCAGCCCTTCCACCACTACGTGCTTCCCAGGGATCTGGGATCAAAGCCTACCATGCTGTTGTGTCGGTAACACAACACCCTCAGGTGAGCATACTAAACTCTGTTCACCTTTATACATTTTCATCACAGAATCATGGCACATTAGTGCGCTTTTTCTTCTGTTTCCTTCTTTTTCAAATATCTGAGTCTCTTATATGAAGGACACACTTGAGCCCGCACACCACGCCAAGGTTTCTCAAATGTTGTGGGACCTATCAACTAACCTACCTGGCCAGATAAATAAAACCAGGAACCAAACTACGGCAGCCATAGGTCCGACTTGCAGATTGCTCCTCAGTCACCTCCAGTGTGGACTAGGCACACATACAATGGGAGGGAGGAGACAAGCTACAAGCCCCACCCTGGTTGGTTCATTTGTAGCAGGCCTCACAGGTGAAACCCTAATGCTGCCCAGCAAGATAAAATGGTGCATTAGTATAAGCCTTAAGCAAAGACATGTCGGCTTATATGTGCATGAACGTGGTTATAGCAGGAAACTCAACCCCAAGTGCAGTTGTGCACCTTTGCTGGGGCAGAGATCCTGCACTTGTAAGCCATTGCTAAGGGCAATCTCCAGCAAAAATTGCATACAATGGAGGATGCCTGCAGACGGTCACAAGTATCACAGTGGCATCCTGACACCTGATAAACGTGTATGTGGATGCGTTAACCATGACTAACTTTAACCCCTTAAGAACCGGGGGGTTTTCCGTTTTTGCATTTTCGTTTTTTGCTCCTTGCCTTTAAAAAATCATAACTCTTTCAATTTTGCACCTAAAAATCCATATGATTGCTTATTTTTTGCACCAATTCTACTTTGTAATGACGTCAGTCATTTTGCCCAAAAATGTATGGTGAAACGGGAAAAAAAATCATTGTGCGACAAAATTGAAAAAAAAAACGCAGTTTTGTAACTTTTGGGGGCTTCCGTTTCTATGTAGTACATTTTTCGGTAAAAATGACACCTTATCTTTATTCTGTAGGTCCATACGATTAAAATGATACCCAACTTATATAGGTTTGATTTTGCTGTACATCTGGAAAAACCATAACTGCATGCAGGAAAATTAATACGTTTAAAATTGTCATCTTCTGACCCCTATAACTTTTTCATTTTTCCGTGTATGGGGCGGTATGAGGGCTCATTTTTTTGCGCCATGATCTGACGTTTTTAACGGTACCTTGTTTGCATTGATAGGACTTATAAAATAAAAAAATTATATAAAAAGAGACCAAAAATGCACTATTTTGGACTTTGGAAACGCCAAGGTTTCTCAAATGGTGCAGGATCAGCTAACCTACCTGGCCAGATAAATAAAACCAGGAACCAAACTACGGCAGCCATAGGTCCGACTTGCAGATTGCTCCTCAATTACCTCCAGTGTGGACTAGGCACACATACAATGGGAGGAGACAAGCTACAAGCCCCACCCTGGTTGGGATTTGGTTTACTAAACAGGGGCAGGGCTGTATTTGCCACTAGGCATTAGAGCTAGGGGGGAACCCTTGCAGGTGGTGGCACCAGGCAACCGTAAAAAATGTTTTTTTTTCTACAATCCCCACCCCTACCTCCCTCTAGACTTACAAGTGAAGCTGCCATCTTTTAGCATGAGTGGGTTAAGATGTTGAGGGCAGGGGGACGCATGCCAGTGACAGTTAGGGAGAGATACAAGCAATGCTCTTCCCTCTCTAGCCATGCAAAGTGAATGCTGATTGGCTGTGTGTGTGTGGCAGGGATGTGCAAGTAGTTAACCCTTTTGATTTTCTTTGTCTCCTCATGACTGGAAAAGGGCTGTCGCTTGCCAGTTACAGTCATGGCCGTAAATGTTGGCCCCCTTAAAATGTTCTAGAAAATTAAGTATTTCTCACAGAAAAGGATTGCAGTAACACATGTTTTGCTATACCCATGTTTATTCCCTTTGTGTGCATTGGAAATAAACCAAAAAAGGGAGGAAAAAAAGCAAATTGGACATAATGTCACACTAAACTCCAAAAATGGGCTGGACAAAATTATTGGCACCCTTTCAAAATTGTATAAAAATAAGATTGTTTAAAGCATGTGATGCTTCTTTAAACTCACCTGGGGCAAGTAACAGGTGTGGACAATATAAAAAAATCACACCTAAAAGCAGATAAAAAGGAGAGAAGTTCATGTAGTCTTTGCATTGTGTGTCTGTGTGTGCCACACTAAGCATGGACAACAGAAAGAGGAGAAGAGAACTGTCTGAGGACTTGAGAACCAAAATTGTGGAAAAATATCAACAATCTAAAGGTTACAAGTCCATCTCCAGAGATCTAAATTTGCCTTTGTCCACAGTGCGCAACATTATCAAGAAGTTTGCAACCCATGGCACTGTAGCTAATCTCCCTGGGCATAGACGGAAGAGAAAAATTGATGAAAGGTGTCAACGTAGGATAGTCCGGATGTTGGTTAAGCATCCCCAAACAAGTTCCAAATATATTCAAGCTGTCCTGCAGGCTCAGGGAGCACCACTGTCAGTGCAAACTTTCCATCAACATTTAAATGAAATGAAACGCTATGGCAGGAGACCCAGGAGGACCCCCCTGCTGACATAGAGACATAAAAAAGCAAGACTACATTTTGTCAAAATGTACTTAAGTAAGCCAAAATCCTTCTGGGAAAATGTCTTGTGGACAGATGAGACCAAGATAGAGCATTTTGGTAAAGCACATCATTCTACTGTTTACCGAAAACGGAAGGAGGCCTACAAAGAAAAGAACACAGTACCTACAGTGAAATATGGGTGAGGTTCAGTGATGTTTTGGGGTTGCTTTACTGCCTCTGGCACTGGGTGCCTTGAATGTGTGCAAGGCATCATGAAACCTGAGGATTACCAACGGATTTTGGGTCACACTGTACAGCCTAGTGTCAGAAAGCTGGGTTTGCGTCTGAGATCTTGGGTCTTCCAGCAGGACAATGACTCCAAACATGTCAAAAAGCACCCAGAAATGGATGGCAACAAAGTGCTGGAGAGTTCTGAAGTGGCCAACAATGAGTCCAGATCTAAATCCCATTGAATACCTGTGGAGAGATCTTAAAATTGCTGTTGGGAAAAGGTGCCCTTCCAATAATAGAGACCTGGAGCAGTTTGCAAAGGAAGAGTGGTCCAACATTCCAGCTGAGAGGTGTAAGAAGCTTATTGATGGTTATAGGAAGCAACTGATTTCAGTTATCTTTTCCAAAGGGTGTGCAACCAAATATTAAAGAGGTACACCGGTGGTTAAAGGGTAGCTCTAACCATCACTTTTTTTCTTTTTTCTGTCCCTGCCTATTACCCATCTATCCCTAACCCCCTCCCTGCCTTTAATTTTTTTTTTTTACATATTAAAAATGCCTTTTGTCTGCCTGGCAGTGTGCTCACTACCAGGTAGACTTCCCCAGCAGGCACCACTTCACTGATGCCTGCTGGGGCCGACACTTCCGCCCGTAGTTCACCTATACAGGGTGCCTCCAGCTGTTTCCCCACTGCAACTCCCAGCTTGCCCTGACATCTATTGGCTGTCAGAGCATGCTGGGAGTTGTAGTGGGGAAACAACTGGAGGCACCCTGTATAGGTGAACACCGGATCTGTGATGGCCGCACATACCGCTCCCCGCCACGCAGCCCGCAACCCCCCGGCCCCGTCGCGCCACTCAACCCACCCCCCGGCAAAAGAAAAGTCACAGCAGCCCGCAAATCGACACCCCCCCCCCCTCCCCGTCGCGCCGCTCAACTCACTCCCCCTCCCCCTTAGTTCACCCATTCAGAGTACGCCCTCCACGCCGCGCTGCCCGCAACCCCCCCGGCCCCGATGCTCCGCTCAACCCACTCCCCCTCCCCACCCCCCTGGTTCACCTATTCAGTGTCCCTCCAGCTGTTTCCCCACTACAACTCCCAGCTTGCCCTGACATCTATTGGCTGTCAGGGCATGCTGGGAGTTGTAGTGGGGAAACTGGAGGCATACTGTATAGGTGAACACTCAACCCCCCCCCCGGCAGAACACTTTACCTTGTCCCCGGGAGCCTGCGCGCATCCACTTCCTGCAATGGCGGGAGCAAGCACCCCAGTGACTGAATTTTGACTCGTTGCTAGTCTTCAATGAGTCGAAATTCTGTAGTGACGTCACTGCAGAATGCATTCGACCACTAAGAGGGCGACCCCTAGTGGCCGAATTTAAACTGGTTTAAAATCACTTTTTTAAATAAAAGTATATTAGAGACATGTTGTAGTACTTAAGTACTACAACATATCATTTTTTTTATTTCATGACAGTGCCCATTTAAGATTTTTGGCCATATTGCATCTTCTTTTAATGTTCATGTTTTTTGCAATTGACATGTATTATATGTTTGTGTGGCATGTGTCTTTTTTTTCTTACCAGTTTGTGGGCCAGGAAGTTCTGTGGTTCTGTGTTGGATCTCTTACTGTCATCCACAGCGTCAGCCATGTTAGGATTAGGCTTTGGACAACGTGCCAGGGCTTTTTTTCTCTGTTCTTTCAGAGCCCGGAGGACGCAGGTCTGCATGAGAGAAATAAGCCACGCCCCCTCATCTCCCCCACCCGAAGGATGAAGGTCTGCATGACAGAAAGAAGCTAGAGCAGGGGGAGAAAGAGGTCATACACAGCTCCTCATTTCCCCTCCCCTGTTCTGTCTTCTGAGGACCCAGGTCTGCACTGAAAGAAGAAAGAGAAGATAAGATTGTTATCTGAAGGGGTATGTAACAAAGTGCACGGGCTGGGGAGGGGAATAAATCTCGGACTGGGGATGATTTCTATATCTGAAGGGGAGGGGGGGACTCCTGAATGACATGTGATGGGAGTTGTAGTTTATGTTTTGTGTGTGTGTATGCTAGTGTTTACAAACCAGTGTGCCTCCAGCTGTTGCAAAACTAACACTCTCAGCATGCCCTGACAGCCTTTGTGCATGCTGGGAGTTGTAGTTTTGCCACAGCTGGAGGCACACTGGTTGGGAAACACTGTTCTAGCCAATTCAGTATATTACAAATAAAGTGCATTGTTTCCAAACCAGGGTGTCTTCAGCTGTATCAAAACTACAACTCCCAGCATGCCAGGACACAATGATATATGCAAATGAATATCAATTAGATATTAGTAAACATAATTGACTACATTTAGTAGAACAATACATGTGAGTAGTTAGTAACTTGTTACAATAAACAAAAACCACTAGGTTAGAAATATCATATAAAAAGGTTACATATCACTCTATCCAGAGGAACCTCGTGATATTAAATGGGCAATATCTAATCAAAGACATATCAATATGGAATGCTAAATACACTCCGTCCTCTTCTAACCACTACAAATCACATGATTCCAAGAATGGGGAAATCCATTTAAGATATAAATATGGAAGAACTGTGATATACTTCCCCCCCATTCTTGACTATTTTCTATACATGATCTTGGTAAGACTATTAAGACAATTAGCAGATATATATGATCTTGCTCTATATTTTAGGAGGAAGAACTTGAAACACTGTATTTATAACACTTAGCTTGGTGAGTAGGAATTCTATCAATATGTACAAGCAATTATTTAATGCTTTGATAGATTATAAGTCTTGATTCTTCTGCAGGTAGAATGAAGTCTCACAATATCCTAAAACTATAATCTCAATATCGAGATAATTCATTATAGTATTTAATTATTTTATTCGCCAATCTAAATGGTATAAGTCCATCCACATTTTCCCAATTAGTCTTAATTAAATGAAATACCATTTTTGTGTCTCTTACCAAAACTTTGTAAGAACCTTACTTCTGCTCTGAGGAACACTGAACGGTCCATCTCATCGTCAGGGACAGCCATTGGGTCGGTACCGTTTGATCAGACCGGCATCTGGGATCTCACATGGCTTTCATGGCTTCCATCTTGTGGACCTCTTTTAGTGGAAGACCTCTTTGTCTTTGTCTGTTCTTTTCAGCCTACAGTCTACAGTTCAGATCAGAGTCTCCAGTTTTCAGTTAGAGCAGTTCAGACTTCAGTATCAGCCCCTAACATCTGGTTTACCAGACTTTTTAATTAGTTAGACACACCCTCCAAAATTGGAATTACCCAATGAATGTAGGTTGGGCGTGTACATATGGCAATGACTATGATATCACTATACTACCCAGAATGCATTGAGCACATCACCCATAATGCCTTTCCTGTGTTGTAATGTCACCTACCCATCCACTAGGGGTTGCTATTGCATAAGCAATTAGCATCACTACCATTAAGGGTTAACTGTCAATAATTGTTCTTAAACCCAAATTCCACACTTGAAATATGGAGCAATAGATTATCAAACAGGAATTACTTTTGACATCTATAAGTAATCAAACCCTGGATTCTCATAGACATAGAGTTTCCAATTAGACATCCTAAATTTTTTAGAGAGATAAAGAGTCCCGTGTAGGTCTCTTTTCCCACAGATGTGTGAATGTCTAGAGAATGTAACTAGACCCCTTATCAGTCTC
The DNA here is from genome assembly GCF_029499605.1 of Hyla sarda. Lineage (NCBI taxonomy): Eukaryota > Metazoa > Chordata > Amphibia > Anura > Hylidae > Hyla > Hyla sarda. Next base: position 261,675,659 of record NC_079191.1, on the reverse strand, counting down.
TTGTCTAAACAACATAAATAAACTAAGTAGACATCTCTACTCCCCGACTGGCATTTAGAGATGCAGTAAAGATGAAACTTCAGAAATTGGCCTACTTATGTTATACACAAAATGGCCGACATCATGCTCTTATACTATATATTTATTTAGGATCATTGCTGGAACTAGCCATTCCAGCAATTTTCTTATATTTATTATTTATTTTCCATCTTATACACCATTATAATATATTTTTATATCCTAGAGGTTTGTTGCACTGGATCTTATAATATTTAATCATGGTTCCACACTTTATATTGATACACGCTGGTTTATATGATATTGTATTTTTATTCTTTATTTCTTGTATTTATTACTGATAAATATGTTGCATCTAATTATATTTAAATGTTTGTATATGCCATGTATGGCCCACTTATGTCCCTTTCACGGGGTGCTCTGGTCCGACCGCCGGGCGTGGCTCTTGGCAGGGGGTGATGTGTGTGCTATTTGCCGCTCTCCCCCGCCCCCGGCCAGGGGATCCAGGGTGGCGGCCGACACTGTGAGCTTATAATCCATTATCAATTTTTTTACTGGCCCGGTCTGTGGCGATGGGGCTGTGGATCGGATGCGGCGATCCTTGTCTTTGGCTCCGGTATGACAGCTGCGGCTGCTTTATTTACAAATGCTCTGATTGGTTTACATTGACTTCATACCTACCAATAGTGCCTCTCTGTTGAGGTGGGTGGACGGTTCTGGGCTTCGACCTCCGGCGACTTGTGCTATGCGCGGCTTGCCAGGGAGCGGGGTCCGAGCTGTTTACCCTCGTCAAAAACCGATATAGAAAGAAAGGACTGCAGCAGACTACTATGACAATCAATATCCATTTATTAGTTTAAAAAAAAGGGGGGGCATAATACAAAACATGTAAACAAAGAGGAATGGCAGCTAAAACAGAGGACCTCTCCTGAATAAAGTGCATATTGACTGCTACACTGGCATGGGCTACATATTGTGCTGCTATATCATCCGGTAGGTATACACAGGTTGCACACAATATATAATATCTATGCACCAGTGTATATAGATCTAGTCATTACTAAACAACACATGTAAGCAAATGTAAAGTAATGAAAAGTGCATAAGTAGCAAGGTGCAAACAGCAAAGATACCCACACATACAATGTAGAGTGATTTTTTAAATAAATTTGGATGCCAATAAGTTACAGAATGCCAAATCGATCCACGAGGCAGCTCTATAAGAAGCACTGTAACAGGAGTATATCATGTCCTCTGGATGGAGTTCCCTCCAAATATCCATCCAGTTTAATTCTGTAACTATATGACTAAGCTGAGATTGCTTGCCTTGTGGTAAATATTGAGAGGCCTCCCCGCTCTGCTTGTCCCTGACCAGATCCATGGGGCAGTTAAAGTCTCCCATTACATGTAATGGGAGGCCCTCCCGTCCCTTCAGGAATGTTAGAAGTGGTTCAAAAATAAAGCTCTTGAAGGGGGGGAGGGACATAAAAGAAGGCTAAGATCATTTCATGTTGATTAACTAATAAGTGTGAAAAAATATACCTGCCTCGCAGGTTGATGACGACCTTCTTTTTCAGTGAAATTAATTGACCTATGAATGTAAAGAGAAACTCCTGCAGAAAAATGTAAAAAAAAAAAAAAAAAGAAAGGTATTCGGACCCAGCCTATCTTCTTTTGATCCTGGAAACTGTTTCTGGACCAATATGCGTCTCTGCTAAACAAATTATAGAAGGAAGGGACCTATAAATGGAGTCAAACACTGCGCACCTATTAAGTCGGACCCCCAAACCTCGTACATTCCAAAAGAGAATGTGCATAGCCAACTAAGGGAGAGAAAAAGAAAGAAAAATAAAGCCCCAGTCTGACCCCTCTTCCACCCATACCTCCCCTCCCCCCCCTTAACTGGATAGAAGAAGTGCATTCCACTAACCTCTACTTGCACCATAACTAAACCCTCCCATCCCATCCACCACCCCATAACAGATGAATTAGAGTGCTATATTATAAGCCCTCACTATTTAACCATGCCGCAGCTTCCTGTGCAGTATTGAAAAAGAACACTTTATCCTTATGAACGCATCTTAACATGGATGGGAACAGCAGGAAGAAACGTATCCCTGCAGCACCCTTACGACATTTACTGTCTTTGAAAGAGGCCCTTATCTTCTGAGTGTCCTTAGAGAAATCAGGATATATAGAGATTTTGTTGTTATTCAAAGGGATATCCCCTTGTTCTCTTGATTTCCTTAATAATAAGTCTCTGTCCTGTGAGCACAAAAAGGTGACCAATACTGTCCTTGGGGGCATGGCAGGTAGAAGGGGGTTTGCGGGAATCCTATGGACATGCTCAAAGGCAAAATTTGGTGAGAAAATTTGGGAGCCAAAGGTATCTATCAGCCAGATAGTGTGCAATAGGATATAAGGTCTCCTTTTTCTTGGGCCTCAGGGAGACCAAATATTCTTCCTCCCTGCTCTGTCCTCCAAGTCCTCAAGCGTTCCCTGCAATGTAACTTGTTTCTCTATTAAATCCTTAGAGGTGGATTTTCATGGCAACAATTTCTTGTTGGAGAGCAGGAACAAGTAGCTCCATGTCTGACATTCTCTGTTTGATCTTAAGCATATCAATAGAGATGAGCGAATCGAATCTGACGAATCCGAATTTGTTATGAATTTCAGGAGAAATTTTATTCTCAACGAATGCGAATATCGCTGCAATTCAATCGAGTGAATCGCTTCATTAAACTCCATTTAGTGCGGTCCAGGCTCCAGGGCATCTAAAATGGCGGATCAACATGTGAGGATATGGGGCAAGGAATCCTCGGGAGGCGGGTAGACGGGATTACCCTTAATCACATGCAGCATTCAGCCTATCAGCAGCCAGCCAACCCTGTGTCACAGCCCTATATAAGCGGCAGCCATCTTGCAGCCAGTCACTTCAGCCTTTTATTGCAAAGAGAGAGAGAGGGACAGAGAGCAGTGTGTGTTTCACAGAAAAGCTTTTTTACAGCAGTGATTCCCCTCCCAGTTACACCAGCCTTCTATTGTAGAGAGGGACAGAGAGCAGTGTGTTGCACAGAAAAGCTTTTTTACAGCAGCGATTCACCTCAAGCCCAAATTCAGCCTAGAAGCACTGATAGGGAAGAGAGTGAGATTGAGAGAGAAAGTGCAATTTTGGTTGTAATGCACAGCGACTGTGTGGTGCAGCACTGGTGTGTACAACATCTGAAAAGCTAATAGTAGCCAGCCAGTTAGGGTCAGCAGAGCACTAACAGCATATTGTCCTCTATTAAGTGTAACCTGTGCGTACATCTAAGTGGTATAGCATTTTGTTCCTGTTAAAGTCTTAAGGGCCTAGATACTGTGAAAGGCCAGGCAAAAGCACACACCTGCTGGTGTTGTTGGTGGTGCTGCTGGTGGTGCTGTTTTATGCTTACTGGAGCGCATTGTCCTCCACTCATAAGTGCATACCACATACGTACATCTAAGTGGTGTACTGTTTTGTTCCTGTCTAAATCTTAAGGGCCTAGATACTGTGAAAGGCCAGGCAAAAGTACACACCTGCTGGTGTTGTAATATACTGTTATAAGCGTACTGGAGCACACTGTCCTCCCCTCATAAGTGCATACCACATACGTACATCTAAATGCTTTACTGTTTTGTTCCTGTTAAAGTCTTAAGGGCCTAGATACTGTGAAAGGCCAGGCAAAAGCACACACCTGCTGGTGTTGTTGGTGGTGCTGCTGGTGGTGCTGTTTTATGCTTACTGGAGCGCATTGTCCTCCACTCATAAGTGCATACCACATACGTACATCTAAGTGGTGTACTGTTTTGTTCCTGTCTAAATCTTAAGGGCCTAGATACTGTGAAAGGCCAGGCAAAAGTACACACCTGCTGGTGTTGTAATATACTGTTTTAAGCGTACTGGAGCACATTGTCCTCCCCTCATAAGTGCATACCACATACGTACATCTAAGTGGTGTAGTGTTTTCTTCCTGTTAAAGTCTTAAGGGTCTAGATACCGTGAAAGACCAGGCAAAAGTACACACCTACATAAATAAGGCAACTAAATACAAAAAATGGAAAGCAAAAAAATTAGAAAACGGGGCAGAAACAATCAAATATATAACCTACAAAAAGTCTGCACCCTATATAGCCTAAATAGATCCTTGAAGAATAAATATACACAAATGGTATCAAAAAATACATTATCTTTATTAAATATCCATAATCAATATGACAACAAATAAATGCCCCATAAAAAACACATAACACTCACACAAGATAAAAAAAATATCACAGTGGGGGGAACACTGAGTAGATAATATAAATTATATCAGTGCAAGTAGAATTAATAATAGATGACCAAGCTCGTAACCAAGAATTTATATAGTAATACGCATGCGGCTTCCACCCACTGAATACCATATGATGAGAGTATGCACAATCTATATTTGAACAAACATCAGGAAGGTGCACAGCAGTGTTCTATAAGTATGCAATCTATATTTAGCATGTCACTAAAGAGTCACATAGTAGAACAGCATAGATATGGAGTGCTGCACTATAGCAGCACAATACTGACCAAAATAGTATGGCCTACTCCAGTGTTCCCCCACCTCACACTCAACGCGTTTCGCCCTGCTTCGTACGGGAGTGATGAGGAGGGGGGACACCTGGAGCTATTTATGGGGGAGGCATCATTGTACTCACCAATCGGAAATAGAAGTGATGACGCCAACTATAACAGCGCTTGGCGTGACATGCCCGGAGTCCACACGCCACCCGGAACTGTGTCATCATCCCACGAGATCAGCCACATAGCGTGACGTCACCCAAGGGAGGAGAACGCAGTCCAAGGAAGCGGAGGGTCCGGGCATGCGCACCCAAGCGCCCAGCACACATCACACCATATAAAGAAAGGGAACTGTCAGGATGCGAAATGGTGGAGGGTGAGGACACTGGAAGTGGATCCTCTGTGCCAGAGAGGTGATGGCTTGGCCCTACCAGGGGAATGGAGTCTAAGGGGTTACTGGTATTCACCTGAGCCCGCCGCAAAGCAGGATGGTCTTGCTGCGGCAGGTAACCCCCAGGTCGTTCCACCCGGTAGCGACTCAACCTCTCTGGCAGCTGAGATGGCGCGGGTCAAAAGGACAAGGCAAGGCAAGGTCAGACGTAGCAGAAAAGTCAGGGCAGGCAACAGGGTTCGTAGTCAAGGGCAACAGCAAAGATTCTGGAACACAGGCAAAGGAAACACTGGAACGCTTTCACTAGGCACTAGGCAACAAGATCCGGCAGGGACAGGAAGGGGAAGTGATGTTTTATAGGGAAAACAGTGATTGGACTTGATTGGGCCAGGCACCAATTAGTGTTGCACTGGCCCTTTAAATTTAAGAGAGCCAGCGCACGCGTGCCCTAGAGAGCGGGGCCGCGCGTGCCAGGACGGGACAGAGGAAGGACGGGGCAGGTGAGAAGAGACATGGGATGCGATCAGTGAGCGGGCACGTCCCGTCCCGCGGATCGCATCCCCTACTGTGACAGGGTAGCAGCGCTCTCGGTAAGCAGCGCCGACCAGAGCGCTGCAAGCAGAGTAATGCCGCGAGTGCTCCGAAGAAGCAGTGGGACCAGGAGCGCCCGGCGTTACATGAACATTGCCCACAGATGCTGGGAATGCACAGAACCGTGTTAAACAGCAATAATTTCATACATTTCTATAGTGACTATGTACATTTATAACCAAAAGTAGAAAATAAGTAAGGGGATTAAAAAAAAGGGGGAAAGGAAAAGGGGCCACTTAATGATAAATAATAAACAATGAATAAAACCTCACCGCTATATTAGTGTGATGTGGACATAAATAAAGTGATTAGTGATAAAATAAAAAACATGTAAAAAGTGCCAAAACACATATCAAAATACATTCAAAAGTGCTAAATATCATATTAAACAAGTACATATAAATAAATTACATAATTCATAATGTTCAATAAATACATAAATGAATATAAAAATGTAAATAATTCATGATGGTTAGTGTAGAAATAATGGGGGAGATTTAGCAAAACCTGTCCAGAGGAAAAGCTGCTGAGTTGCCCATAGCAACCAATCAGATCGCTACTTTCCCTTTTAACAAGGCGACTGGAAAATGAAAGAAGTGATCTGATTGGTTGCTATGGGCAACTGGGCAACTCTCATAAATGGGTGAGAAATAATATGTGAGCAAATATGGTGTCCATAATGATATTCCTAGTGTACAAATAGTGTAACAATTGAATGGGAAACAATACATAATTTATAAATGTGTAGACAATAAAATAAAATATAATGTATAATCCAACCCTCATACTTATGAAATAAAGGAAAATTATGTATAAAAAATATAACATGAAATAAATAAATGAATTAAAATAGATTAAATAAAATAAATAAAATCAAATGAAATAAAGTATGGTGAGAAAATATAAAAAAAAACAAAAAACAACCCCTTTATTACTGTACAAAATTAGATAGTGTGTCTCTTATTTTTCCATAAATTGGGAAACAGAACATGGCAGACCGCCCAGTTCGGCATCGGAGGGTCCTTTTTCTTCATGCGTGATCCAAGTCCCAGAACCTGTAATCAAAAAAGAAAAAAGGGACAAAGCCTAATGAACAAATAACGACCACCAATACAAGAACCAATCCCAAGCTCCAAGGTGCCCCTAAATAAAAAACAAATCTGAAAATATATAAGAAACTATAAAAGAGAACGGAAGGTGGATAGAACTACAAAAAGCACGAGAATCTAGTGTTCTCATTGAGCCCCAGAGGAGATGTTGTTTTAAGAGTAAAGATCCACTTATATTCTTTTCTTCCAAGTAATTTTTGAACGTCACCTCCTCGGATTCCCAGATGTATGCTGTTTATACCTCTGAATTTCTGCCCATTGTGTGCCACTCTAAAATGACGAGGAACAGGTTTCAACTTTTGTATGCCATTCACATCCATCAAGTCAGTTCTCATTGCAGCCTTAATATCCTTTAATTGTTACTGGATCCTTACCCTCAATTGGCTTGTAGTCATGCCAACATAAATAAGTCCACATGGACAAGTCGCATAGTATATTACCGGACGACGTTTTGCAATTGATGTGATTTACAATCTTGAACTGCTTGTCACCACTTGAGTCCACAAATGTATCTGTTCTTACGATCTGATTGCAAATGGAACGGTCTCCACATGGTACTGATCCCAACTTGGAGCCTGCAGATGAAAAAATGGATGTTAACCAAAACAAAACTACCCAAATCAATCTGGTTACCCATAACCAAAGAACATTAAAATAATGCTTGGACCAACAGTCCCAACACGGTATAACGGATAAAAATGTTGATGTGCTAAATCTATAACAGCAACTTGTGCATGTTCAAATTGCTCCAACCACGCTGGAGATTTACCAAGCCAATGGGTACAAGGTAGGTAGCTAAAGGGTAAAGATGGGGGAATAGGCTGAATGGAATGGGGGGAGGACCTAGGGAGCAATCGGCCTATAGATGTGCGGCCTCTACCTGTTAACCCTATATCTGAGGTCCATGATACTACCCCTACTCCTAGGCAGAGTTGACGTCCTTATAAGGACGGTCCCGCTCTGGGACCTACCCCTGATTAGCCTATATTCACACTCATTAAATGACAGTGAGGAGGCTTACTGTCTCACTAAATGTCAGTGGGATAGGAGAAGGAGAAAAGGACCTATGGTCTCAATGGTAGATGGTGGGGGGCTTATCTGGATATGTCTAGAGAAAAATATTAGATGATAGTACTGTATACATGTGACTCATTTCTTGTATATAGAGGATCAGGTCAAACTGCATATGTCCACAACAAGTGTGGGCAGCAAAATATTTATACTGATATATGTAGCAATGATGTTACTTAGCTCACTTCTACTGAAAAACCAGTGTGAAATATATGTTTATGCTGATCAATAGTGTTGCTCGCGAATATTCGCAATTCGAATTTTAATTGCAAATATTGCATATTCGTGAATTCACGAATATTGCGAATATAGCACTATATATTCGCAATTACGGATATTCGTTTTTTTTTGTTCACAGTACACATCACAGTGATCACTGATCATCCCTCTCTGCTCTTCGCATATGCGCATATGTGCGAATATTGAGCCCTCCCTTCTTTAATGGTATAGGGAACTAATGGGCTAGTCGACAGGTGTATTAACTCTGTGATTTTTTGCCCATTGAAACCAATAGGCCCATTGTGCTCTATGGGGATCTCACGGTATGTAAAACTGCCGGAGGGTCTCGGCAGTACAATGGATGGAGACTGTGCGGTGGTTCGAGTCCCGGGGTGGGGCGGTGTGTTACAGTGTTGTGGTTTAACTTTTTTTTACTCATGATTGACAAATGTAGGTCAATTTGTAATTAAGAAAGCCTTTGAACTGTGGGAACTAGGTCAATTGGCAATTAACTGAGTGTTTGAACCGTGGGAACTACCGTGTTTCCCCAAAAATACACTCTACCCCAAAAATAAGCCCTAGCTGGATTATCGGGGTGGGCTGCAATATAAGCCCTACCCCGAAAATAAGACCTAGACCAGTGGTCTCCAACCTGCGTTTGTTGCGTTTGCAACATCTGGAGGTCCGCAGGTTGAAGACCACTGACCTAGACAATGCCTGGGCTGCAAATATTAAAAAACAAACTTTAACTTACCTTCGTCCTCCGTTCTCCCATTGCTAAGGAAACGGCTTCACTGTCCTCCGCTGTTCTTGCTGCGGTCCTGGGGATGGGAACGTCAGAGAACCTTCAGCCTATCACCGGCCGCAGCAATGTCCTGCCTCGGCCGATGATATGTTGAGCCCACTGTGATGTAAGAAGCCGGCCGGCTTCTTACATAACAGTCGGCTCAGCCTATCATCGGCCGAGGCGGGACATCGCTGCGGCCGGTGATAGGCTGAAGGCTCTGTGACGTCCCAACACCAGGAAGCAGCAAGAACAGCGGAGGGACCATGAGGCCGGTTCCTTAGCAACAGAGGACGAAGGTAAGTTAAAGTTTGTTTTTTAATATTTGCAGCCCGGGCACAGGAATACAAAATACAGCGCAGCGGCTGATAATTATTTGGCAGGAGGGAGAGAAGCTGCGCTCGCGGGTGACATACGATTAGTCCCCTGATGTGAGGTGCAGCGCTGGTCTGATAAACCGGAGGGGGGGGGGGGACATTGGGGGGGCAGAGCTGCGCCCATCATATGATGATAATGGGGGGGTGTAAATACCGTTAAATACCGTGGAACCACCATGTTGTTCAATGTACATACAATGTACAATGCCCTACCCTGAAAATAAGCCCTAGTGTGTTTTTTGTGACTAAAATTTATATAAGACTTGGTCTTATTTTCGGAGAAACAGGGTAGGTTAATGGGGTTCCAAATATGGGTATTGGGGTTCATTAAAACTGGATGTAATGTGTAAGGCTGGGTATGAATGAATGAATGGGAGATTAAGGAACATACTGGGATATTTATCAATACCTGTGCAGAGTAAAGGTTGCCCAGTTGCACATAACAACCAATCAGATTGCTTCTTTCATTTTTCAAAGGCCTTGTTAAAAATGAAAGAAGAAATCTGATTGGTTGCTATGGGCAACTGCACCACTCTTCCTCTAAACTGTTTTTTATGAATCTCCCCCATAGAGGGAGATTTATCAAAAACTGTCCAGAGGAAAATTTTCTGTGTTGCCCATAGCAACCAATCAGATTGCTTCCTTCATTTTTCAGAGGCCTTGTCAAAAATGAAAGAAGCAATCTGATTGGTTGCTATGGGTAACTCAGAAACTTTTCCTCTGTGCAAAGGAAAAGTTGTCCAGTTGCCCATAGCAACCAATCAGATCGCTTCTTTCATTTTGCAGAGGCCTTGTGAAAAATGAAAGAAGCAATCTGATTGGTTGCTATGGGCAACTCAGCAGTTTTTCCTGGAAAAGCTGCTGAGTTGCCCATAGCAACCAATCAGATTGCTTCTTTCATTTTGCAGAGGCCTTGTGAAAAATGAAAGAAGTGATCTGATTGGTTGCTTTGGGCAACTCAGCAGCTTTTCCTGGAAAAGCTGCGGAGTTACCCATAGCAACCAATCAGATCGCTTCTTTCATTTTGCAGAGACCTTGTGAAAAATGGGATCTGATTGGTTGCTGTGGGCAACTCAGCAGCTTTTCCAGGAAAGTAAAGTTGAACCACAACACTGTAACACTCCATCCCACCCCAGGACTTGAACCACCGCACGGTCTCCCATCCACTGTACTGTCGAGACCCTCCTGCTTATCTTACAGTTTTACATACCGTGAGATACCCATAGACAACAACGGGCCTATTGGTTTCAACGGGCAAAAAATCACAGAGTTAATGCACTAACACATTAGTTCCCTATACCATTAAAGGGAGGGCTTAATATTCGCGAATGTTCGCATTTGCACATTGATTTTCGCATATGCACATACATTTTCGCAAATGCGCATAGAGAAAAAAAAGTATATATAACGAATATGCGAATTTCGCGAATATATGACCAATATTCGTCCATATATTCGTGAAATATTTCAAATTCGAATATGGCCTATGCCGCTTATCACTACTGATCAATTACGATGATACACTCAGCATATGAATACTGCAAAAGCGGTATAGGCATGCACGTATATGGACCAGCAATAGTGAAACTTGTGAATCATCACAGTAAACACATGGATACAAATGCAAACATATACGTACAAGAATGGGCAGCGAGATACGTACTTATGCTGATATATAAATACACTGGTCAATAGCAGTGATGTTACTTAACCTATTACCACTGAAAAAACTGTATAAAATATATGTTTATGCTGATCAATTACAATGATACACTCAGCATATAAACATTGCAAAAGTGGTATACTGATAAGGATGTATATGAACCAACAATAGTGAGACCTGTGAGGCATCACAATAAACATATGGATACAACACATACAAGTGCATGGACAAAAAATGATAGGCCTGTAAGTGATCACAGTATTTGGTATATAAATATAGCCGATGGTACTTAGCTTAACCCAAGGCTTGGTAAGTAAGAAAAATCAAAGGTGTCCCAACGAGTTTCCTGCCCCAATCATCAGGGGACGTTGGGGGGGCAGATGATGGCATCATGGTGAAAGGGTGGCTGGTGGTGATAGTGCTGCCAGATAATCCGGTCGCCATGTCTGTGTGTGGTTATACCTTCCCTTAAGTACATGTCCTAAAACACTGATAGACAATCACATAGTGAAAAGTAAAGTGAATGGCTGATGGTTACACCAATGGCTGCACTGTGCATAGCTGTACTAGAAAGACTCACCTGGGAATGACGTGAGTCAATAAACCTTGCGGACTCCACAGCGCACTTCCGCTGTGTACCTGGTCTCTGACACGGCGGTCACATGACTGTGTCACGAGGCCGCATCGACGGGTCACATGACGGCCTGTCCGCATCACTAATGCTGTGTTTTGTGGACATAGTCTATCTGTGTGATGCGCATGCGCAGTATATGGTAAACAGAACATAGGCGCATCGCATCACACAGCGGTGATGGGCGCTTGTGCGGACTGACCGCCCGATGCGCATGCGCCGAGGATGGAAAAACAAAGGTAAGGCGCATCGTATCATGCAACAATAGATGTGTAACCCATAATTGTATGATATCATAATGGAACAGTATATCCATATGATTAGTATTGATCCTATTTAATCAGTATTGACCAATGGTAATAATGCATGTTGGAATTATACTGCCTCATTATTAGAGGTCAGTCTAGTGGCATATAAAGGGGCAGAATATACAGTCATCCCTCAACTTACAATGGCCTCAACATACAATAGTTTCAACATACAATGTATTTTTTCTGGACCATTGTAACTTGAAACCAGACTCAACATACAATGTACAGACAGTCCAGATCTGTGAAATGTGTCAATGGCTGGAAGAACCGACCAACCAGAATGGGCATTCACTGGGAAATCACCTGTATTACTGAGGTGCAAGCACTGACTGGCTGTCTGGCCCCCTACAGTACAGGGAGGAACTACTGTTCTGTACTACTCCTTACCTGTGCTTACCTGTGCCAGGGTTAGCTGCTCCTTTGGACACCAAGTAAGGGTGGCTCCATTTGGGACACTGTGTGTACTGTATAGGACCCTGAAGAAGCTCCTGTCCTCTACTTAAACCATTGTTTCCCAACCAGGGTGCCTCCAGCTGTTGCAAAACTACAACTCCCAGCATGCCCGGACAGCCAACAGCTGGAGGCACCCTGGTTGGGAAACACGGACATAGACAGTGATTTACAGTTCCCAGCAGCTTTTTCTTACTTTTATATGTAAGGATTTGTTTTATCTATATTAGTTATCTACTTATTTTTCTTTATTCCTCGCATTTTCCTATTTTTTGGGTGACATTTTGTGGCTTCAGAACCAATTACCAGGTTTCCATAGAGTTATGGTCTCAACATACAATGGTCGTCCTGGAACCAATTAATATTGTAACTTGAGGGACCACTGTACAGACATAATAATAATTTCAGACATGGAAAATTTAACAAAACTTGGGAACATCATAGCAACCTAGTTCAGGTGTTTTATTGCCATAGACTACCAGGAGAGGGATCCCAAGAAAAAATTATTGTAAAAATACAGTGAATATGCTGGCAGCTGGTTCCCCAATATTAAAATGATTTTCACAACACAACAACTTACTTTAAACCAATCGATGGAAACAGCTATCTGGATTTCGCAAGCTGCCACTCAGACAAATGGACAAGAAACATTTCATACAGCCAGTATAAACGCATCCGTCGAAATTGCACCACCACGGAAGACTTCCACACACAGAGCATATTACTTGATCACATATTTAAGTCTAAAGGATACCCGAAATCCATCATTCAAAACAGCAAGCTGATAGCTAGCCATCTAACCCAGAAGACATGCCTGAAACCTACCATCAAGACATCCTCGGATGAACAAGAATTCTCCTATAATTTTCTTACCACCTATTCAATGGACCATAAAGAAGTCAGAAAAATCCTACAACATCACTGGAATATTCTGAAAATGGATGCCTACCTGAAAGATAATACCTGCACGCCCTCAGGTCACTTTCAGAAAAAATGTATCGCTGAGAAACATTCTGGCCCCTAGTAAATTAAAAACCTCAAGGAAACCTACAACACTCTGTTCAGATATAAAAGGTGCATACAAATGCAGTAAAAAAAAACTGCAAATGCTGCCTCAGCATCAAGAATCGATGCAAAGACTTCAAATCTAACATCACTGGAGAGACATATGATTAAAACCATGATGTCCTGTAAGACACCCTTTGTCATCTATATCTTGGAATGCACTTGTGGCATCCAATACGTCGGGCGTACCACTCAAAATCTGAGCGCCTGGCTTAACAAACTCCGGTTCAATGTGAAAACAGGATATGTATTACATAGTGTATCCCGGCATGCTGCAGCTCAACATAACAATGATTTTAGCCAATTTACAGTGGTGCCAATTGAACATATTCCAATAACCTGCCACCGGCAGTATACACAACTCTGTCGGAGGGAAAACTTTTGGATTTTCAAATTAAAAACTTTGGTCCCACAGGGTCTTAACGAGTATATTGAACATACTATATAAATATATACTCCCCCAACTAAGTAAAAACACACCTACCATATGGTAATAACCTGCGGTTCTACACTTTCATCCTCTGGAGACACACAAACTGTGGACCACTGCTAATACCGTCTCTGTACGTCCGGTATCACTAACTACGAAATCCAGAAAAAAAGAGAAGAAAACAATAGAAACCCCATTGGCCGGTCGCTGATGTCATCCTCACCAATCACTGTCAACGAATAGAGCATCGGGATTGGTCAACACATTGGTCTTCATATCTCTGAATTAGCACTAAAAACACGGACATACAGATGATGACTTTTTTTCTGTCTATGAAGCCACAAGTAGGCATTTTTCCTATTTGCCAGCCCATGATGTAGTCCGCACCAATCACGATTCCTAACTCACGAGCATCCCTATTGGTCAACATGCCCATGTTTAAAATTCAACACAGGCGCGAAGACCTAGGAGCATATTGTCATCGATTACACCTTGCCATTCATGTAAGCAGAAGTAGGCGCTTCCCCGATTGGCTAGCTCCTTTGACAATTTTCACCAATCACCACCTACAAATTACAACATTCCTACTGGCCGATTTCATAATCATGTATTAGCGCGTAAGCACTATTATACATAAGAACTATTCATACTTGTCCCCACTTGTTATCAAGTTGGAAGTAGGCACCTTTCCTACTGGCTGAACTGAAAAAAGCCGGCTGATCTCCTTTTGGCCCCAGATGAACGTACAGTGACGTCCACCAAAAAACTTCCGATTGGCTAACCCTCTTAATGAATGGGAGAGCGCACTTTTCAACAATATAAACATGTAGTACTTGCTTATCCAAGCCTCGAGATCGATCCGGAAACCATCCCGTTTGCTATAAGAGGCTCACCACGAATACAACTTTGATTTTAGTTTTTTAATATATATTTATCAGAATTAGGTCTGATCCTGACTGTGTTACACTACCTCACCCTAAGATTGCTATTTTACCTACTTTTTACAATTATTTAGTACACCGGCCACAATGTGACCGGATTCACCTTGACCTTTTACTTTGGCGCCAATTACAAGTGTATAAAAGAACATGTGTATAGGATTGTGTATGACTGCCATTTTTAAGCAATTGAGAAAGGGAAATGATATTCCCGAAACGCGTTTTGCCATTTGTCATATGTTTTAACCGTTTTTATGGAGAAATAAAAATACTTTGGTTATACTATTTCCCGTGTTACGGAGTCTGAAGCAGATCGTATGAAAGCAGCGCCAGAGCAACGAAATTTTCCTCGTTATATACACTTCTGCAGGAAGGCTATTCCATGCAACCACTACTTTCTCAGTAAAGTAATACTTCCCTATATTACTTTTAAACCTTTGCACCTCTAATTTAAAACTATGTCCTCTTTTGGTAGTTTTTCTTCTTTTAAATATGCTCTCCTCCATTACCGTGTTGATTCCCTTTAAATATTTAAAAGTCTCTATCATATCCCCTCTGTCTCTTCTTTCTTCCAAGCTATACATGTTAAGGTCTTTTAACCTTTCCTGGTTAAGTTTTATCCTGCAATCCATGTACTAGTTTAGTAGCTCTTCTCTGAACTCTCTCTAGAGTATCTATATCCTTGGTGATACAGCGGCATGAGCACTTCTCTCTTTCTACTGCTTATACCTCTCCCTATACATCCAAGCATTCTGCTAGCATTTCCTGCTGCTCTATTACGTTGTCTTCCTACCTTTTAAGTCTTCTGAAATAATTTCTCCTTAATTCCTTTCCTCAGATACTGAGGTCAAGACTGTGTCAAATATCTTATATTCTGCCCGAGGGTTTTTACGCCCCAGGTGCATTATCTTGCACTTATCCACATAAAATTTCAATTGCCAGAGTTCTGACCATTCTTCTAGTTTTCCTAAATCCTTTTCCATTTCACGTATCCCTCCAGTAACATCGACCCTGTTACATATCTTTGTGTAATCAGCAAAAAGACATACCTTACCGTATAAAGAATCTGTGGGAGTAATATAAATCTTGATGATAGAGGCCCTGTCTGCCATTGCTATGGGAAGTCTAACCCACGTATCAATTTTATTTTTAATTTTATTTAATAAAGGGGATACATTTTGTTCAGGAAAAAAGGCATGGGTTAATTCTAATGGATATCCCAAGATACTCAATAGTATTGTTAGGCTCCAAGACTATCAGCCCGACCCCAACTCAACTACTAACTATATCAAACAGTGGTAGGCTCGACTAACCTTCAATCCAGAAAAAATCCCAAAACATTCAATTGTCTGCATAGCTTTCGGGATTGATTTTTCAGAATTTTGAAGCGTAAGAAGTAGATCGTTGGCGTAGAGCAAGAGTTTACTATCCTTACCGTAAATACCACCCCCCCCCATCTCCTTCATTTGCCTAATAGCTATTGCAAGGGGTTCAATGTATAAAATAAATAGAAGGGGGGGCAGGGGCACCCCTGTCTAGTCCCTCTCTCCAAATTAAATGTTTCTGTATGATTCCCATTGACTATAACCCGAGTTGAAGGTTGATCATACAGGACCCTGACCCATTCCAAAAATCTGCCACCCAACCCAAACCTCTCCATCGCCTGCCTGAGGTAGCTACAATCTACCCTGTCGAAGGTCTTCATGGCATCTATCGACAGGATGTATCGGAGCCCCTCCTCCGGCATATGAATATTAGCAAACAGCTTAATCAAATTATCATGAATATTTTGGCTCGGTACAAAGCCGGTTTGGTCAGTATCAATAATTTTGCTACTGAATCAGCTGAAAGAGGGTCCTTTCCCTTTTTTAAAAGCAGACTTATGTTTGCTTCACGCATAGTCAATGGGAGAGACCTACTAATATAGGATTCATTGAATTCTTTTAAGAGAGATGGCAGGAGCACCTACCCGAATTCTACATATACCCCTAATTCGCCATAGTAGCTAGGGCCTTATAAACTTCCTGGATAGTGATAGGGCTATTTATGGCTGCAATCTCTTCTGGATCTAAATGTGGTACATCATATTTTGAAAGAAAATAATTTTTTAATAGTATTTATTTATACATTTTGCATAAAATAAACAAACAGCACAGAAAAGTGCAACCCACAACCAGTACCCCTGTGGGTCCATAAGTCGACACCAAGAACCCCATCACCTCTCTTCAAAAAGAGGCTATAACAGGACACTCCCAGACCTCATGTAGAAAAGTACCTACCTCCACAGAACAACGGAAACATAAATCCGAGGAAGACACCCCTATATGCTTCAGCATAGCAGGCGTATAATATAACCTTAAAACATACCGTGACTGAATCAGCATGTCCCTACTACTCACCACAGTGGAATAATAGGAGCCCTCAACCTCCTTCCAGTGGCCCTCGGAAGGACATAGTAGTCAGGGCCCACTCCGGGGCCATCATTACAGGAAGGGTCAGCTGACCGACTCACAACAAAGTGATTGGTCTATAGGGCATATTTAACTTTTTAAGGACCAAGGACATACCGGGATGTCCTAAGTCCTTTCCTTTTCTATAAGGCGGGGCCACGGCATGGCCCCACGTCATAATGGGTCGGGCCCGGCCGGGACCTGTGGCTTTGATCGCGATACTGCGCTATTAACCCTTTAGATGTGGCGTTCAAAGTTGAACGCCGTGTCTAAAGTGAAAGTAAAACAATGCTGGTTAGCACAGGGGGCTGTTCAGGATGGCCGCGGTATCCTGAACAGCTGTGACACAGCAGGAGGGTCCCTTACCTTGCCTCCTGGTGTCCGATCGCCGAATGACTGCTCAGTGCCTGAGATCCAGGCATCAGCAGTCAAGCGGCAGAATCATTGATCAATGGTTTCCTATGAGAAATCATTGATCAGTGTAAAAGATCAGTGTGTGAAGTGTTATAGCCCCCTATGGGAGATATAAAACTGCAAAAAAAAAAAAAAGTGGAAAAAAAAGATAATAAAGATCATTTAACCCCTCCCTAATAAAAGTTTGAATCACCACCCTTTTCCCATAAAAAAAAAGTGTAAATAAAAATAAACATATGTGGTATTGCCGGGTGCGGAAATGTCCGAATTATAATGCCTCATTAATTATACTGCACGGCCTATGGCGTAAGCGCAAACAAAAATTCCAAATTCCAAAATAGAGTATTTTTGGTCACTTTTTATATCATGAAAATATGAATAAAAAGCAATCAAAAAGTCCGATCAATACAAATATGATACTGCTAAAAACTTTAGCTTATGGCACAAAAAATGAGCTCTCATACCGCCCCATATGCAGAAAAATAAAAAAGTTATAGGGGTCAGAAGATGACAAATCTAAATGTGTACATTTTCCTGCATGTAGTTATATTTTCCAGAAGTATTACAAAATCAAACCTATATAAGTAGGGTATCATTTTAATTGTATAGAGCTACAGAATAAAGAGAATGTGTAATTTTTACAAAAAAAATGTACTGCGTACATTCAATTTTGTCACACAACGATTTTTTTTTCGTTTCTTCGTAGATTTTTGGGTAAAATGACTGATTTCATCACAAAGTAGAATTGGTATCACAAAAAATAAGCCATCATTTTGATTTTTAGGTGCAAAATTGAAAGAGGTATGATTTTTTAAAGGTAAGAAGAAAAAGATGAAAGTGCAAAAAACAGAAAAACCCCTGGTCCTTAACCCCTCCCCCCGCTCCCGTTTCCGAATCCTTAAGGACTCAGGGAGTATGGGTACGCCCTGCATTCTTTCGCTCCCTGCCGCTCGCCGGGCAGGGACCGGGATGCCTGCTGATATTGTTCAGCAGGCATCCCGGCATATCGCCCAGTGATCCCCCCATATCGGTCAATTCAGACTGGCGATTTGCGGCTATTCTGGGTCAATCGGGTCTCTGGTACCCGGTGACCCGGAAAAAAAGGGTGAATGGGGCTGTTCGAGATAGCCCCATTCACCCTTACCCAGCAGGAGTGAGGTGGCACGGGTGCCGCCTCACAATCACATGATTGATTGGTCAGAATGACCGACCAATCACGACCCTGCTGGGTGGTGATCAGGACGGCGATGATGGCGGCGATCGGGGCCGGCAGGGGTCTCCTACCTTGCCCTGGTCTGGTGGGGGTCCCCTCAGGATCGGTGGCGGCGACAGGAGCAGCAGGATCGATGATGGAAGCAGCGGTGGTCCCGGCGGCAGGATACAGCAGGAGGTGAGGCCTGTTCACCTCCTGCTGTTGCTTATCAACAACTCTCGGCATGCAAAGCCTAAAGGCATGCTGGGAGTTGTAGTTTTGCAACAGCTGGAGTTCCAATTACAACTCCCAGCATTCCCTTTGGTAGTCTGCGCATGCTGGGGGTTGTAGTTATGCAACAGCTGGAGGCACATTTTTCTATGAAAAAGTGTGCATCCAGCTGTTGCATAACTACAACTCCCAACATGCACAGACTACCAAAGGCTATGCTGGGAGTTGTAGCAGTGTGCCTCCAGCTGTTGCAGAACTACAACTCTCAGCATGGCCTTCGACTGTCAATGCATGCTGATTGTTGCAGTTTTGCAACAGCTGGAGACACATTGGTTGTGAAACAGAGTTTGTTACCTAACTCAGTGTTTTGCAACCAGTGTGCCTCCAGCAGTTGCAAAAATACACCTCCCAGCATGCAATGAGAGACTGTATATGCTGGGAGTTCTAGTCTTTGCAACAGCTGGAGGCATACTGGTTGCGAAACACTGAGATAAGTAACAAACTCTCAGTGTTTCGCAACCAATGTGCCTCCAGCTGTTGCATAACTACAACTCCAAACATGTATGGTCTGTCAGTGCATATGTAGGGTACATTCACATGGGCTGGATTACAGCGAGTTCTGATGCAAGTTTGAGATTCTGCAAATTTTCCGCCGCTGCTCAAACTCCCACCTAGAAACTCACTGTAAGCCTCTGCCCGTGTGAATGTACCCTAAAGACACTACATACCCCTACACAGCCCCCCCCCCCAATAAAAAAAAACTTCTTGTACGACACTGTTTCCAAAACGGAGCCCCCAGCTGTTGAAAAACAACAACCCACAATATTGCCGGACGGGCCACTGACTGTTAAGGCATGTTGTGAGTTTTGCAACAGCTGGGGATACCCTGTTTGGGAAACACTGCCGAAGGGTATTTTTGTGGCGGGTTCAAATCCCCAATTTAGACCTCAAATGCGCATGGTGCTCTCTCGCTTCGGAGCCCTGTCATATTTCAAGGAAACAGTTTAGGGCCACATATGGGGTATCTCCGAACTCTGGAGAAATCGCGTTACAAATTTTGTGGGGGCTTTTTCTCCTTTTACCCTTTATGAAAAGGTAATGTTGGGGTCTACACCAGCATGTTAGTGTAAAAGAAAATAATTTTTTACACTATCATGCTGGTGTTGCCCCATAATTTTAATTTTCACAAGCGGTAAAAGCAAAATTTGTAACGAATAATAGAACTACCCTCATGAGCGCCATGTGACACTTCGTTCACACGGAAGTATAAAGAAGATGGACCGGAAGACCGATCAGCTGTAGTGGCGCTCCACGGGAACCCAGGAAGGTGAGTGATGGTTTATTTTCATTTTTTTTTGCAGCCAGGGCAGGACGGAGCAGGAGTAGTCTGCACCAGAGTACTCCTTTAACAAACTTTCTGAATGTAATTTAGAATTATTTGGGGGGGGGGCTGCAGTTTTTATAATGGGGTATTTCTAATTAGAAGACCCCTCAAATCCACTTCAAAACTGAACTGGTCCCTGAAAAATTCTGATTTTGAAAATTTTGTGGAAAGTTGGAAAATTGCTGCTGTACTTTGAAGCCCTCTGATGTCTTCCAAAAGTAAAAATATGTCAACTTTATGATGCAAACATAAAGTAGACATATTGGACATGTGAATCAATATATAATTTATTTGGAATATCCATTTTCCTTACAAGCAGAGAGTTTCAAAGTTAGAAAAATGCTAAATTTTCTAAATTTCCATGAAATTTGGGGATTTTTCACCAAGAAAGGATGCAAGTAACGATGAAAATTTACAACAGTGTTATAGTAGAGTATGGCATGAAAAAACAATCTCGGAATCAGAATAATCGATAAAAGCATGCCAGAGTTATTAATGCATAAAGTGACAGTGGTCAGAATTGCAAAAAAGGGCTCAGTCCTTAAAGTGAAAAAGGGCTTAGTCCTTAAGGGGTTAAGGGGTTTAGAGAGGGTAGTTCATACATTGTTCATGCCCCGGAAGAAGCCAGTCCTTGGCAAAATGTCGGGTGGTAAGGGCCCAAGTCTCACTATTTTTCTCTGTCCACTTAGTAACTATTAAGTCTTCCATGTTATTTATTGTATGTAGTATGCTGCTATTATTCTTTATGTGCACTTGCATTGCTTGTATTAAGCTAATACCAGTTATTTAAACTATGTGAGCCATTACTTTTTCTTCAGTATCACACTGGTTATCTCTCTGTATCCCTGGTTTTCAGGGTATATCTTGTTCATTTTTTTATGTGGTTTTACCAATTGTATGAATAAAGTATTTATTTTTTAAATCCCATAAACGCTCTTTTTGTGTATGTATATCTATTTCATTTGCAGAATGTGTCCAAGCAGGCAGGGTTTCAATCGTTTTCCTGGCGAAGTCGCCAATCACGCTCACCTTCAAGTGAGCTTCTAGTCGCTGTCTACAGAGTTAAGCAAGTTGAATGGCTAGTATGGACACTCCAGTACAGAGTTCCGGTGGGAGCAGAAGAAGTTTACCCTATGCCGTAGACCAAATCAACG
The DNA here is from genome assembly GCF_029499605.1 of Hyla sarda. Taxonomy (NCBI): domain Eukaryota; kingdom Metazoa; phylum Chordata; class Amphibia; order Anura; family Hylidae; genus Hyla; species Hyla sarda. Next base: position 261,654,213 of record NC_079191.1, on the reverse strand, counting down.
AACGAGCACTGGGTGAATATGTTGTGTTCTTATACACTGTTCCTGTATTTAACGTTTTTTGTATGAAAGCATAAGGCTGAAGTAAAGTGTTAACTATTGAACGCAAATCCGGTTGTACGAGTGCAATTCTTACTGAACTGTGTGAAACTGAGAGACTGTAGAAACTCAGGTGCACTACGTCACACCCAAGTGCTGATATACACCCATACTTTTGTTTATATGGAATAAAAAAACTGCCACAAAAACTGTGAAACACAAATAAAAAGGCAAAAAAAAAAAAAAAAAAGATCAGTTTAAAAGGCATACAAATTGACACAAACTATTGGATATTTAAAAAAAAAATAATTAACAGTTGATTTAAAGCTTCCACTTCCTGTTTACAATGAATCAATAAAAACAATAACAAAAACATCAGATGTGATCGTAGCCTAATAGTATCATAGTAAAAGCTTTCTTTACCAGAACACTTTAGATGCTGAGATGCCTTAGTTTACCAAACTATTAAATCCTCTGTTCAGTATCAGCATAAGAATGAGTCAATACAATAATCCCAGGATAAATAGACTTGTTTATATGAGCAGTATGATGCCAAAATATGGATACCATGACATTAGTATGCAAATATATTGTATAAATAGAAATAAAACATGTGTTTAACATTTGTTTGGTTTTTGAGTTTATTACAAGGGTAATGTTAAAGGGCAAGGGAAAGATACTTTTTCCAGTTATTCAAGTTTGCTTGAATAGAGCCATTTCTAACATCTTTCATTTACCTTGGTTTTCCAGCTACACAACATGTAATTACAAAGTAAATACTCTACACAGAACAGTACTAACCCTGCTAAGTTGAAATCCTAATGCAAATAGTCAAATTAAAAAGTGTGTACTACTATGGTGTGTGTATGGTTCTATATTTATTTTGTTAATATCTACTGCTATACTTACAGAGCACATGTTACATTCCAAATTTCTAATTATATGAATGCAGTATTTTTAGTCTAACAGTGCTTTTAAAAGATAGCACTTGGGCTTCTTTTTATACCACCAAACCATTACTATTGTAGTGTGCCACTATGGGGTTGCAAATGCTATGCTAATGGCCATATAGGACTTGTAGTTCCGCACACTAGCACATATGGATCATGGTATGATAGCACATATAGCACATATATTATAGTACCTGTTGAGGGACCTCTAATCCTGAGGCACCCCTTCGAGACACAAAGAAGTGGTAATAGAAACCATACCAAAGAACTGATTTATGATTCACTTTGCTTAACCCCTTAAGGACGCAGCTCATTTTCACCTTAAGGACGCAGCCCTTTTTTGCAATTCTAAACACTGTCACTTTAAGCATTAATAACTCTAAGATGCTTTTACCGATTATTCTGATTCTGAGAGTTTTTTCGTGACATATTCTACTTTATTTTAGTGGTAAATTTTCGTCGTTACTCGCATCCTTTCTTGGTGAAAAATCCCCAAATTTCATGAAAATTGAGAAAATGTTGCATTTTTCTAACTTTGAAGCTCTCTGCTTATAAGGAAAATTGATATTCCAAATACAATTTATATTGATTCACAAATACAATATGTCTACTTTATGTTGGCATCATAAAATGGACATATTTTTACTTTTTGAAAAGGGCTTCAAAATATAGCAGCAATTTTAAAAATGTTCATGAAAATTGCAAAATCTGAAAGGACAGATGTTACAGAACTACAACTCCCAGCATGCCTGGGAAGGCTAGGCATGCTGAGAGTTGTAGGTTTGCAACATCTGGAGGGCTACCGTTTGGGCACCACTGTAATAGTGGTCTCCAAACTGTGACCCTCCAGATGTTACAAAACTACAACTCCCAGCATGCCCAGAGTTGCAGTTTGGCAACCACTAGGAAGGCAGCAGTAAAGATCACTTTACTGCAACCTCCCTTGATGCTACACACCGTTGCCTCCCTACCTGCGCCGCTGATCTCCGCTGATGCCACCGATGATCGCCGGTCCCCACCGCATCTTCTTCTCAGGTACCGGCCGCCATCTTCTCACCCCTCCGTTCTGCCCAAGGGGTGGGCAGAGTGGGGGGATTCCATGGCAACCCCCCATCTTCAACTGCCATTGGTCAGCACTCATTGCTGACTAATGGCAGGGGATAGGAGGAGGTTGCAGCACTGCAACCTCGCTCCTATCCCTTAGGATGATCGGAGCTGTCACTGACAGCTCCAATCATCCCTATTTTCCGGGCGATCGGGTCACCAGAGACCCGATCAGCCCGGAATAGCAGAAAATCACATGTCTGAATTGACATGTGATTTCCTGCGATCGCCGACATGGGGGGGTCTCAGGACCCCCCTCGGCGAGGGGCCGGGATGCCAGCTGAATGATTTCAGCAGGCATCCCGGTCCAGTCCCCAACCAGCTAGCATCGGGGACCGGAATTCCCACGGGCGTATCCATACGCCCTATGTCCTTAGGTTAAAAAAGACCATATAGAAGGGTTAATACATTTCTGCCTGCGTGCTTTGGAGCACTAAAGACACCGTTATTTATGTACACTTTGTTGATATTTTACGAATTGGATCTTCATAACAGGGTGGTGGTTTAAGCACTGAAGCTTGCATTCACACTCATTAACATAGTTTTGACCGGACTGCCCTATATCTTTCTGTATTTGACTGCATGTAGACATCTCAAAGTACAATTTTTTTGCCAAAATCTTATACACAAAGAGCTACGATAAATGATCCTAAATATCATTTGTGACTACAGCCTTCAAAGGATTACTCAGCCGGAAAACATCTTATCCCCTGTCTAAAGGATAGGGGATAAGATGTTTAATCACAGGGGTCCCCCGCAATCTCCTGGGGACGCTGCTGGGGACCCCTGCAATCTCCGCTGTGGCACCCCAGTTATCTAGTTCGCGGAGCAAACTCAGCTCTGTGTCGGATGACTCCCAACCCCAGCCGCCACGCCCCCTCCATTCATGTCTATGTGAGGAGGCATGATGGCTATGTACTAGCCGTCACGCCCCCTCCCATAGACATGATTGGAGGGGGCATGGCGTAATGTGGCGTGCCGCTGCAGGCCCGGAGATCGCAGAGGCCCCCAGCGGCGGGACCCCCGTGATCAGACATCTTATCCCCCTATCCTTTGATGTTTTCTGGTAAAGTACTACAAAAAACTTTGTTTAATTCCAAATAATACCCCTAGACCCTCCAGAAAGAGATCAAAAAGGAGAGAAATGTGTGCAGGAAAAGCCTGTTAAGCCAGTTCAGATCAGTTTTGGTCAATAAATCCCAGTGGTCAAGGACACATGGCCATAGGCATCCAACAATGAGTATTTAATATGCTTTAATATGCTTGTGGAGTGGAAGTGGACTTAAATGGAACCGAACATTAGTTTCATGCTGCAGTTGTATGTGACTGCTCCCCAGAACATCACCCCAGAACTTGTTTCCCTGCAGTAAAGGCAGGATTGAAGCGCTCACCACGGGTCCTCCATACTCGTATATACCGACATCGGATCTCAAACATAACCTGGATTTGTTGCTGCAGATTCTATGGTTCCCGTCCATAGCAGTCTAGATTTCTTGTTCATGACACCATTGCAAATGAATGTGATGGTGGATGGCTGTCAATATCTGGAAACATTATGGCTGCCATGACACCAAATTTCTTTCAGCTAAGCACTTGGAAACGGTCCAGGTAGACACAGGGGTGTCTAATAAAGGGGCCACCTGTGTCCGGATGGTGGATGAGTAAATTGAGAGAGCTGCTCATGCTTGTCGGCAGATTAAACAATCCCCTCTACTCGTTGTCTGTCTGCACCATCCTGATTCTGTTTGTCATGTGTGCATGACCTCATGCAGAGGCGTAACTTTGTAGCTTCTGGGCCCCGATGCAAAATCTGCAACAGGGCCCCATATGCCAATTATAATACTGGTCTCTTATTGGGAAGATGTACTTTGGGGACCCCTTGGGCACCAGGGCTCTGGTGCGACTGCTACCTCTGCTACCTCTATATAGCTATGCCCCTGACCTCACGTAACCACTGCCCCCAACACCTCCTGACAGAATGGACTAGACCGCATGAAATTTGTCAAAATGACTATCCTGGTCAACTGATGTCCCTCCTCTCAAAGTCTTTCACCTAGGCATTTCTACAAGTTAATGATCTCTCGCCAAGAGGTACATTACCCAAAAGTAGCCTCTAGTTGGCAAGACCCAGTGTCTAATCACATTACATCTGTAATAATTTACATATCTGCCTAAGATGTTAAGTTTTATAGTAAAAATACATTTCTATCTGAGTGCGTTTTTTGTATATCTACCTTCTCTTTGAAATGCTGTAGCTTTTCAGAGTAAATTATACATCATTGTAATAAAGGGAATTGTAAAAAGAAAAAAAAAATACAGGAGAGGACAGCGCCTTGCGTAATTCCGTAGGATTAGCACAAAACACGAACCCCAGTGTCAGTTGCACTCTGGGGTATATCGCACCTGGGGTATATCTTGGTTAAGGCGTATCAGTCCTCCGTATGGGGTCATATGATCTCAGGCTGCAGCCTGCAGGATCCGGCCGAGTGTTCAGTCTGAGGTCAGCAAAGTTATGAGTAGAGGGTACAGGAAAAAATGTGATCTGCTGTGGTGCTGATAACGCTGAATTCCTCAATGTTGTAGCGTCACACGACACTCAAGGTCACATTAAAACCAAAACTTTTTTTATTTGGACAATACGAGCTGTCATTCAGACAAATGGACAAAAAATATCCCCTATGGACAGCACAAGAGGATCTGGCATAACTGCACATCAAGCATGGATTTTGAGAAACAGAGCAAAATCTTGTATAGTTGATTCAAGGCAAAAGGTTACCCACAGTCTCTAATTAAGAACAGTAAGATCAAAGCTAGCCGCCTTGATCTGAAGACTTGCCTCCAACGCAGAACTACCAATCCCACTGATAACACATCCGGAGAGAGTGCATATTCATACAATTTTTTGACAACATTGATCACAAAATCATCAAGCGTATACTTCAGTCACACTGGAACATACTACTGATGGATCCTTTGCTAAAGGATATTATACCGGCAGGTCCACAGATAACATTTAGAAAAAAATCTATCACTAAAAAATATACTAGTGATAAGGATGGTCCGAGGGGAGGCTTTCAAATGTGATTGACTGTGCTGCTATATATTTTGCTAAGTGTCGACATAAGAAAATATACACCACACAGTGGATGTTCTTAGGAGGAAACTAAGCTGTTCCCCAAAGAGTTCTGTTTTATTACAGGAAGTAGATTTGGTTTTTACATTTGGAAAGAGAGGAGGGTTGGTTATGACATCGCAATTAGCATGTGACATTTTGATTGGTTGTTCAATTATTGTGTCCGTATATATTAACTTTAACTTAAAGCTTTGATTCTGTTAGGCGTTAAATAATATATTGAGCACACCGCCTCAATCTGAAACCCATTCCATATCAAGTAAAGTTCCGGAGGACGCAATATACTGTGGATTCATTCATAATTCCCTCCCAATATGAACAGAAAAATAACATAATAATGATTGGACACAAGCTTACAACTCAAGCAAACTCATTGACTATTGTAACTACATAATCATACATAAGCTCATCACAAGAAACAAGACATGATCAAGTAAGAAAAGACAGAAACTCCAGTTACAATCTGATTGGTTGAATGGCTCTCTCTGGAAGAATAAAACTTGGGTGCCCTAAGGTAGGCACAAAATGATTGACTAAAACAAGGTCTTTTAGAAAATCCCTTAGACGTCAGCGTTAATACTATTGGCTGCTCACTCTCTGAAGACTCAGTCCAGACTCTGCTCATTGGTCGCTTTCTGAGCAAATGACTACACAAACCTAACGTTCCATCCAAGAGATGATGTCACACTCATCTCCCTGCGGATTGACTGCTTGATTTTATGAATGAAACAGCGGGAACTATTCAAGCCACGACGTACACAACTTGCTCCAAGCCTCGTCCTGAACAGTAAATAGCCAAGCCTCGCTCTGGCTTTTAGTGTGAGAATTTATGTCCTAACTGAATGTATTTTTATCATACACATTGAGATTCAGACATGTTTTTATCTAAATAAGATACAACATCCCATGTGCATGCCCCATTTTGGGCTGACCCCTGACCTCTTGTTTTTAGCTCCTTTTTCTCTATTTAAACAACATTCTACTGTATGTACCTAGACAATATTTCTGCAATTAAGAAAGGGGGAACTTAAACCCGAAACGCGTCTTGCATGTCTGTCATCTAATTTTTATTGTATTAATAAATGAGATTCTACTGAATTCGAATGGACCTTTATCTCGATCTCCAAAAGGCAGCGCCACAGCAGATCACATATTTTCCTGCACCCTCTAATCTTTGTAATAAGGCATGCTGTCCCTGTTTCATGCTGCCTGAAACTGATGACAGGTTCCCTTTAATTTTCAATGATTCTTTGTTCTGACTTAAAAAGTGAAAAAAGATGCTTATTTGGGGACACTGCATATGAAATTCGCTAAAATTATTTTATCCGATGAACTGTTTGTCCTTTCACTATATTTATTCTGATATAAAATTGCACTATTCTGGCAACAGTAGTACATTTAGAAATTGTTGTGTGAACATTCAGATTTTTCAGGCTCCCCAATACATTAAAGGGGTACTCTGGTGGAAAACAACTGTTTTTAGATTTGTAAATGACTTCTATTAAAGGGGTATTCCAGGAAATAACTTTATTTATTTTATTTTTTTATATATATCAACTGGCTCCAAAAAGATAAACAGATTTGTAAATTACTTCTATTAAAAATCTTAATCCTTCCAGTAGTTATCAGTTGCTGAAATTGAGTTATTCTTTTCTGTCTGACAACAGTGCTCTCTGCTGACACCTCTGCTTGTCTCAGGAACTGTCCAGAGTAGGAGCAAATCCCCATAGCAAACCTCTAATGCTTTGGACAGTTCCTGAGACAAGCAGAGGTGTCAGCAGAGAGCACGGTTGTCAGAAAAGAAAAGAACAACTCAACTTCAGCAGCTGATTCAAAACTACAACTCTCAGCATGCCAGTTTTGCAAAAGCTGGAGGCACTTAAAGGGGTACTATGGTGGAAAACATTTTTTTATTTTTTTTATTAACTGGTGCCAAAAAGTTAAACACATTGTAAATTACTTGTATTTAAAAATCTTAATTCTTCCAGTATTTATAAGCTGCTGTATACTACAGAGAAAGTTGAGTTGTTTTACTCTATCTGACCGCAGTGCTCTCTGCTGACAGCTCTGTCCGTGTCAGGAACTGCCTGGAGCAGGATAGGTTTGCTATGAGGTTTTGCTCCTACTTTGGACAGTTCCTGACACGGACAGAGTTGTCAGCAGAGAGCACTGTGGTCAGGCAGAAAAGAACGACACAACTTCCTGTGGAGCATACAGCAGCTGATAAGAACTAGAAGGATTAAAGGGGGATTCCAGGAAAACACACACATATATATTTATATATATATATATATATATATATATATATACACATACAGAAAAGAACAACTCAACTTCAGCAGCTGACAACTATTGGAAGGATTAAGATTTTTTTAATAGAAGTAATTTACAAATCTGTTTAACTTTCTGAAGCCAGTTGATATATATATGTATACGGTATATCAACTGTATATATATATATATATATATATATATATATATATATATATTAGTTTTTTTCCTGGAATACCCCCTAATCCTTCCAGTACTTATCAACTGCTGTATGCTCCACAGGAAGTTGTGTAGTTCTTTTCTGCCTGACCACAGTGCTCTCTGCTGACACCTCTGTCCATCTCATGAACTGTCCAAAGTAGGAGCAAAACCTCACAGCAAACCTATCCTGCTCCAGGCAGTTCCTGACACCAACAGAGGTGTCAGCAGAGAGCACTGTGGTCACATAGATTAGAACAACTCAACTTTCTCTGTAGTATACAGCAGCTGATAAGTACTGGAATGATTAAGATTTTTGAATAGTAGTGATTTACAAATCTGTTTAACTTTCTGGCACCAGTAAAAAAAAAATGTTTACACCATAGTACCCCTTTAAGACTGTGTTTTCCAGCTCCAGTGTGCCCCCAGCTTTTGCAGAACTGGCATGCTGAGAGTTGTAGTTATGCAACAGCTGGAGGCACCTTGATTGGGAAACATTGCCTTAGGGTCTATTCACACGTACAGTATTCTGCGCAGATTTGATGCGCAGGATTTTCTGCTGCAGATTTCAATGTAAACTGGTTGACTGAACACAGCTTGAAATCCTGTGCATCAAATCTGCAGAATACTGTACGTGTGAATAGACCCTTAAAAAGTAAAAGCAGATGGTAAATGTTACTTACATAATAGATAAATAACCAAGTCTGATCCTCAAACTGATATTGTTCTCCTGTTCTGACACCAGATGGCGCATGCACAATATGACCAGCCCCATTCTTTTATTGCTGACTGTTGTAGTAACATCTGGTATTAAGCCAGTGGTCTTCAAACTGTGGCCCTCCAGATGTTGCAAAACTACAATTCCCAGAATGCCCGGAAAGCCAACGGCTGTCCGGGCATGCCGGGAGTTGTAGTTTTGCAACATCTAGAGGGCCACAGTTTGAAGACCGCTGTATTAAGGCATATGCAGTGATCCCTCAACTTACAATGGCCTCAACATACAATAGTTTCAACATACAATGGACCATTTTAAGTTGAAACCAGACTCAACATACAATGCTACTGACCGTCCAGATCTGTGACACGTGTCAATGGCTGGAAGAACTGACCAATCAGAATGGGCATTTCACTGGTAAAACCCCTGTATTACTGAAGTGTATGCACTGACTGATGTCTGGTAGCGCCCCCTACAGTACAGAGAGATATTACATGTTCTGTACACTTTACCTGTACCAGGGTTAGCTGCTCCTCTGGGTATCAGGTAAGGGCGGCTCCATGTAAATTTTTTAGGACATTGCGTGTTCTGTACAGGACCCAGAAGAAGCTCCTGTCCTCTACATAGACCAGTGTTTCCCAAGCAGGGTGCCCCCAGCTGTTGTAAAACTACAAATCCCAGCATGCCCGGACAGCCGTTGGCTGTCCGGGCATGCTGGGAGTTGTAGTTTTGCAACAGCTGGAGGCTCCACGCTTGGGAAACACTGACTTAGACAGTGATTTACAGCTCCCAGCAGATCTTTATTACTTTTATATGTAAGGATTTGCTTTATCTATATTAGCTATCTACTTATTTTTCTTTAATTCTCACTTTTTCCTATTTTTGGATGATATTTTGGTGCCTTTAGAACCAATTACCAGGTTTCCATAGAGTTCTGGTCTCAACCTACAATGGTTTCAACTAGAGATGAGCGAACTTACAGTAAACTCGATTCGTCACGAACTTCTCGGCTCGGCGATTGCTGACTTTTCCTGCATAAATTAGTTCAGCTTTCCGGTGCTCCGGTGGGCTGGAAAAGGTGAATACATTCCTAGGAAAGAGTCTCCTAGGACTGTCTGTATCCACCTTTTCCAGCCCACCGGAGCACCTGAAAGCTGAACTAATTTATGCAGGAAAAGTCATCAACTGCCGAGCCGAGAAGTTTGTGACGAATCGAATTTACTGTAAGTTCGCTCATCTCTAGTCTCAACATACAATGGTTTCAACATACAATGGTCGTCCTGGAACCAATTAATATTGTAACTTGAGGGACCACTGTATACACAGAGAGAGAGAGAGAGAGAGAGAGAGAGAGAGAGAGAGAGAGAGAGAGAGAGAGTATACAAAAAAGATTGCAGCAGCACACATTGGTCAAAAATTTGAGGCTCTTAGCGCACTTTTTTGATCAAAAACGTGTCCCCCATCCACCACGGGGAGGTGGCCTCATATATATATATATATATATATATATATATATATATATATATATTACAACGATTACGGAACATATAGCAGCAGATGTGTCTGAGTGATATGCTGCAGCTCATTTTACTTCAGCTTCCACATACATTCACACTGAAGACATAAATAACCTATGTCTAGAGCACAAAGAGCATTGATTCTGCATTGTGCCCAGAGCTAGTGGAAGAAGACAAAGGCTGACAGGAGGAATAGTAACATTGGTCTTGACTGAGTCATTGTTGTGCATGAGGAAGCAGTATGAGCTCCTCCCATGTCTCATTACCTACTATGATGTTGAGGGAGGAGGAGTTGCATGAGGAGAGTTGCCAGGAGGCACGACAGGAACAAGCATTATCTATTCACGAAGCTGGAGGAATTATGCTGCACACACCATGAGCTGGAGGCCTAATAGCAACCAGAAGGTAGTCCTGACAGCTTACCATGCTGGCAAAAACAAGGCTGCCCCAACAGGTGGCAATGCCAAGGACAATCCTCAGGTGTCCCCCAGAAGGTAAGAGCTGCTGACTAGTTTCCATGCTGGGAGCAGGGCAGCTGTGATGGCTGAGCACCTGGCTGACTGCAGAACACCTAGAGCTTTAGAGCATTGCACTGTTATTATAGTCTTAGGCTGCAGTCACACGGCCGGCTGTCCCTCTTTTTTTGTCCCCGTTGAGGTTCCGTTGTTGCTGCTTGTAAACGGATTACAAACGGTTGTAAAATAATCCTATTCATTTCAATGGGATTTTTTTTTACAATGCTTTCACATCGGTTTGTACCTGCCTGTGCTCATTTTACGTTTTTTTAAGGCAGAAAAAAACGCCACATGTAGTATTTTTTTCTTCTGTCAAAAAAACTGAAGAAAAAAAAAAAGGATACAGTAAATTTAACATTGAACTCTATGGAGAACGGATGAGCCTTTAATGTCATCTGTTTGCATCCGTTTTTTCAATCCGATTTTACTTCTGAGCATACTCAGAACAAAAAAAAAGTTTTTTCTGTTTTATTAACTGAACAATAATGGATCCAAAGGGAAAACATTTGTTTTCAGTTTTATTTTAACCCCTTAACGACGCTGGACGTAAATGTATGTCCTGGTAAGCTGGTACTTAACCCACCAGGTCGTACATTTACATCCTATACATAACCGCGAGCATCGGAGCAATGCTCGGGTCATGCGTGGCAGGTCGGTAATGTCGGACATCCGCGATCGTGCAGATGTCCGCCAATAACCCCTCAGATGCCATTAACCCTACAGATCATGGCATCTGCAGCATTGCGGTCACTAAAATGGATGATCGGATCGCCTGCGCAAAATCAATCATCGGGAACGGCAGACGGAGTTCCCCTCATCTGCCTTCCACGGGTTTTCTGCTCTGGTCTGAGATCGAGCAGACCAGAGCAGAAGATGACCGATAATACTGATCAGTGCTATGTCCTATACATAGCACTGAACAGTATTAGCATAAATAGTCCCCTATGGGGACTATAAAAGTAAAAAAAAAGTTTAAAAAAAAAATGTGAAAACCCCCCTCCCCAATAAAAACGTAAATTGTCCCATTTTCTCTTTCACCCCCAAAAAGTGTAAAAAAAACATAAAAAATAAAATATATATATTACACATACATATTTGGTATCGCCGCATGCATAAATATTCGAACTATTAAAATAAAATGTAAATGATCCCGTACGGTGAACGTAAAAAAAAAAAAGTCCAAAATAGCTGCTTTTTTATAACATTTTATTCCCCCAAAAATTTATAAAAAATGTATTAAAAGTTTTATATAAGCAAATATGGTATCAATAAAAGTACAGATCACAGCACAAAAAATGAGCCCTCATACCGCTGCTTATACGGAAAAATGAAAAAGTTATAGGTCTTCAAAATAGGGGGATTTTAAATGTACTAATTTGGTTAAACAGTTTGCAATTTTTTTTTTTTAAGCGCAACAGTAAGAGAAAAGTATGTTGTCATGGGTATAATTTTAATCGTATTGACCCAAAGAATAAAGAACACATCATTTTTACGGTAAATTGTACGGCGTGAAAACGAAACCTTCCAAAATTTGCTAAATTGCGGTTTTCTTTTTAATTTCCCCACACAAATAGTATTTTTTTGGTTGCACCATACATTTAATGGTAAAGTGAGTGATGTCATTACAACAGACAACTGGTCACACAAAAAACAAGTCCTCATACTAGTCTGTGGATGGAAATCTAAAAGAGTTATGATTCTATGAAGGCGAGGAGGAAAAAACGAAAACGTAAAAATAAAATTGTCTGAGTCCTTAAAGGGGTACTACCGTGCTGACAACTTAACCCCTATCTAAAGGATAGGGGATAAGTTGCCTGATCGCGCGGGGTCCCGCCGCTGGGGGACCCCCGCGATCTTGCACGCAGCACCCTGCTCTCATCAGGTCCCGGAGCGAATATCCTCTTCGGGTCTGATGATTGGGGCCAGTGATTGGGACGTCACAGCTCCCTCCCCATGTGACATCACGCTCCGCCCCCTCAGTGCAAGTCTATGGCCCCCTGCCCCATAGACTTACATTGAGGGGGCGTAGCGTGACGTCACATGGGGGCGGAGCCGTGATGTCACAATACGCTGGCCCTGTGATCGGCAGTCATCAGACCCGGAGCGATGTTCGCTCCGGGGCCTGATGAGAGCGGGGTGCTGTGTGCAAGATCGCGGGGGTCCCCAGCGATAAGGCAACTTATCCTCTATCCTTTAGATAAGGGATAAGTTGTCAGCACGGTAGTAGCCCTTTAAGACCCAAATGGGATGAGTCCTTAAGGGGTTAAAGTCAGTTTTTATTTCTGATGGACGGGAGAAGTCAAGATGGCCGAGAACGCAGCCTAAGGCCCCTTTCACACTACAAAATGACTCCGTTTTAAAGATCCGTTCGAAGTTCAGTCTGAAAATCGTCTGTAAAACAGAAGTTACAAAATCCTATACGTCCGTTAGAAAATCCAATTATAGTCTATGGGATTTTTACATTATCCTTTTTAACCCTTTATTTTGTGCATGCACTATTTCTCCCCTTACTATCTTCTGTCACAAAAAAATGTCCGTTATTAATAATGGGCTATAACGCGTTAAAAAGGATAATGTAAAAATCCCATAGACTATAATTGGATTTTCTAACGGCCACATAGGATTTTGTAACCGCCGTTTTACAGCCGATTTTCAGACGGAATTTCGAACGGATCTTTAAAACTGAGTCATTTTGTAGTGTGAAAGGGGCCTAAGGCATCAACTATTGAGCAGGATATGTTTGTCAACATGAGATGCTTGTTTTAAATCCCGTTAATGTTTTCAGTTACTGTTTTCATCAATATCGTATTTATATATTTATATGTATAGCAGTGTTTCCCAACCAGGGTGCCTCCAGCTGTTTCAAAACTACAACTCCCAGCATGCCCGGACAGCCTTTGGCTGTCCGGGCATGCTGGGAGTTGTAGTTTTGAAACAGCTGGAGGCACCCTGGTTGGGAAACACTGATGTATAGTTTCTTTTTCACTGTGGTTACTTCAATAATTGTTTAATGTGTATGCAAACAAAGAATATAGTAGTTAAATGGTCACAAAAGGTCCTTACTTTAGGCACTATTTCAGGAACTATGTAAAAGCTGTCAATTTAAGGATGTGTGCATCATTAGACTTAACAATAGTCCGGACGCATTGACATACTGTATATCCGGCCCAGCAGTCTTCCCCTGGAGTAGAATGAATGAACTGATCCCATAGCTTCCTATGGGGTACAGGTTTGTGTCCCTGAGCTGGATAGAGAAATGTTGCATACAGCATATCTCTCTTTGTGGCTGCAGAAAAAATCCACAGAATAATCAACTTTTGTATCACGTGTGTTCAGTAGAGATGAGCGAATTTACAGTAAATTCGATTTGTCACGAACTTCTCGGCTCGGCAGTTGATGACTTTTCCTGCATAAATGAGTTCAGCTTTCAGGTGCTCCCGTGGGCTGGAAAAGGTGGATACAGTCCTAGGAGACTCTTTCCAAGGAATGTATCCACTTTTTCCAGCCCACCGGAGCACCGGAAAGCTGAACTAATTTATGCAGGATAAGTCATCAACTGCCGAGCCGAGAAGTTCGTGACAAATCGAATTTACTGTAAATTCGCTCATCTCTAGTGTTCAGCTAAAAAAAAAACAATAAAAAAATAAATAAACCATAGAGCCACAGAAAAATTAGGCTCGAAAAATCTTTGACAAATATACCATAGGGGCATTTACTAAGATATGTGTGATGTAGTTAATTTTTTTGTTTTTTTAAGTGGTCGCAGGGCATTTGATCAATTTTGTGAAGGATACATATTTTCTGAAATTTCACTCTTCACATACCCCAAAAGGGTACGTTCAGACGAGCGGATTTGCAGCGCATTTTACGCTGCAGATCCGCCGCTGAAGGACCTCTATATGCTGGCTTTACATGTGCCTGCTCGGAGCGGCAATACGCCGCAACGTGCAGACACATTGAAACGATTAGCGAGTTGCCGGGCATGCGCGGTGTACTCGCACACATTGCGGCCGCCTACCCTGCTCAATGAGCTAGGCCGAGAGCTGCCGCGATGTGCGAATATACTGCGCATGTGCGCGGAGATTCACACATTGCACTGTGTCTGCTCGTAGCGGCGTATTGCCGCTACAAGTAGGCACATGTGAAGGCAGAATACAGAGGGTCCTTCAGCGGCTGATCCGCAGCGAACATACCCAAAAGCTAAGCTAAGTCTGGGTTGGTGTAGTTTTGTGACTTTTTTTGGTGGTTTTAGGGACTTTGTGGCTTATCAATAAAGTTGCAGTTGATAAATTCAGTACCATTGCACAAGAGTAACCTTAAAGGGGTACTCCGGTGGAAAACTTTTTTTTTTAAATCAACTGGTGCCAAAAAGTTAAACAGATTTGTAAATTACTTCTATTAAAAAAAATCTTAATCCTTCCAGTACTTATTAGCTGCTGAATACTACAGAGGAAATTATTTTCTTTTTGGAACACAGAGCTCTCTGCTGAATCACAAGCACAGTGCTCTCTGCTGACATCTCTGTCCATTTTAAGAACTGTCCAGAGTAAGAGAAAATCCCCATAGCAAAGATATGCTGTTCTGGACAGTTCCTAAAATGGACAGAGGTGTCAGCAGAGAGCACTGTGGTCGTGATGTCAGCAGAGAGCACTGTGTTCCAAAAAGAAAAGAATTTCCTCTGTAGTATTCAGCAGCTAATAAGTACCGGAAGGATTAAGATTTTTTTTTTAATAGAAGTAATCTACAAATCTGTTTAACTTTCTAGCACCAGTTGATTAAAAAAAAAAAGTGTAAACCAAAAAGTCACAAAAAATAGCCGGAGGTGCAGTGCTGCGCCAAAATAGAGACAAATCTACACACAAAACAGCTCTAAAGACAATGATAAATGCCCCCCCAATGTATACCATGTTCCCTAAAAAGAGTTGTCCAGGATTAGGATAAAAGAATACATTTTTTGACAGAAACAGCACCACATCAGTCTGTAAGCCAAGTCTTGTGTTGCAACTAAAACGCAATTAAAGGGGTACTCCGCCCCTAGACATCTTATGCTCTATCCAAAGAACCACCGCGATCTCCCTGCTGCACCCGGTGTTCAATTAGAGTGTCGGGTGCAGCACCAGAGGCTCGTGACGTCACGCCCCCTCCAATAGAACTTCATTGAGGGGGCATGGCCGTGACATCAAGAGCCTCCGCATCGCCAGTCATCCGGCATGGAGCGAAGTTCGCGCTGTGCATCGGATGTCTCGGGTGACGCAGCAGATATCGCGGGGGTCCCAAGCGGCGGGACACCCACGATCAGACATCTTATCTCCTATCCTTTTGGATAAGATGTCTAGGGGCCCCTTTAAAGAAAATTGCAAAACCAGAGGATGCTTCTGCTTGTGGATCCATGCAGATAAGGTCAGTAATGTTATCAACAGTAACTTGTCAATAGATGTTTAAAGGGGTTAAGACTCCAGTGATGATCACAGTCAAGAGACTGACTATATGGATGAGCCACTGTACCTGTGCAAGCAGTAGTTCCATGGGATAGGCTTTCAATGTTTAACCCCTTAACAACGCAGTGATGATCACAGTCAAGAGACTGACTATATGGATGAGCCACTGTACCTGTGCAAGCAGTAGTTCCATAGGATAGGCTTTCAATGTTTAACCCCTTAACAACGCAGTGATGATCACAGTCAAGAGACTGACTATATGGATGAGCCACTGTACCTGTGCAAGCAGTAGTTCCATAGGATAGGCTTTCAATGTTTAACCCCTTAACGCGCCGGCTCCCGCGATATGAAGCGTCGGTCCCGACGCTCATCAACGGCCGGGATCCGCGGTTAATACCACACATTGCCGATCGCGGCAATGTGCGGTATTAACCCTTTAGAAGCGGCGGTCAAAGCTGACCGCCGCTTCTAAAGTGAAAGTGAAAGTGACCCGGCTGCTCAGTCGGGCTGTTCGGGACCGCCGTGGTGAAATCGCGGCGTCCCGAACAGCTGACAGGACACCGGGAGGGCCCTTACCTGCCTCCTCGGTGTCCGATCGACGAATGACTGCTCCGTGCCTGAGATCCAGGCAGGAGGAGTCAAGCGCCGATAACACTGATCACAGGCGTGTTAATACACGCCTGTGATCTGTGTAAAAGATCAGTGTGTGCCGTGTTATAGGTCCCTATTGGACATATAACACTGCAAAAAAAATGTAAAAAAAAAAGTGTTAATAAAGATCATTTAACCCCTTCCCTAATAAAAGTTTGAATCACCCCCCTTTTCCCATAAAAAAAATAACAGTGTAAAAAAAATAAAATAAATAAACATATGTGGTATCGCCGCGTGCGTAAATGTCCGAACTATAAAAATATATCATTAATTAAACGGCACGGTCAATGGCGTACGCGCAAAAAAATTCCAAAGTCCAAAAAAGCGTCTTTTGGTCATTTTTTATACCATTAAAAAATTTATAAAAAGTGATCAAAAAGTCCGATCAAAACAAAATTCATACCGATAAAATCTTCAGATCATGGCGCAAAAAATTAGTCCTCATACCGCCCTGTACATGGAAAAATAAAAAAGTTATAGGGGTCAGAAGATGACATTTTTAAACGTATAAATTTTCCTGTATGTAGTTATGATTTTTCCCAGAAGTGCGACAAAATCAAACCTATATAAGTAGGGTATCATTTTAACCGTATGGACCTACAGAATAATGATAAGGTGTAATTTTTACCGAAATATGCACTGTGTAGAAACGGAAGCCCCCAAAAGTTACAAAATAGCGTTTTTTCTTCGATTTTGTTGCACAATGATTTTTTTTCCGTTTCGCCATGCATTTTTGGGTAAAATGACTAATGTCACTGCAAAGTAGAATTGGCGACGCAAAAAATAAGCCATAATATGGATTTTTAGGTGGAAAATTTTAAGGGTTATGCTTTTTAAAAGGTAAGAAGGAAAAAACGAAAGTGCAAAAACGGAAAATATCCTGACGGACGCAATGACATATTTATTAAAATGTGATTTGGCACATGGTGACTATATTTTGTCTTTTACATTTAAATAATGTACTAAGACTAGAACAGTGTTTCCCAACCAGTGTGCACCTAGCTGTTGCAAAATTGCAACTCCCCGCATGCCCTGACAGCCTTTGGCTGTAGTTATGCAAAAGCTGAAGATGCACTGGTTAGGAAACACTGTACTTGGAAGCCGCCCCTCAGAAGTGTCTTAATTGTGAGCCGCTCTAAAAGCTGCATAACCTAATTGAAGGAGATTTGTCAAATCATATGCAGAGGGAATGTGGAGCAGTTGCTCATAGCAACCAATCAGATTGTTTCATCTTTATGTATGAGTATTCCAGGATTTTTTTTTTATTTGACTATGCTACAGGGGCTGTAAAGTTAGTGTAGTTAATAATATAGTGTCTGTACCTGTGTGTGACGGTGGTCTCGCCATTCTTCTGTGATTTTCGCCCCACTATTTATTTTTAAAAGCACACAAAATTACTCAGGTCTCGGGTTTTCCCAGGTTGCAATGCGTCAATACGTGACTTCACTAATCGGGTAATGACAGGGAGCCCTTCTGTTTCAATGGGTGGAGTGACCTCTGGGGGGGACAGAAATCATTTTGCAACAGCTGGAGGCACCCTGGTTAGAAAACACTGGTCTTTTGAATGGAATGCAACTCATGTTTCAATGGGTGGGGTGACTGATGTGTGGGAGGGAGGAAAGTGACCTCAAACTTACAAGCATGGAACTATGGGATGTGTAGTCTGAGAATGAAATCCAACAGGAAATAACAGTTCACAAAAAGATAGCACAGCATTATAGTAATCTCACAAAATAGCCGTTTAGCCCCAAGACAAGCACAGATCCTTCATTAGGGCACGTTCGGATGTAAAAACATATCCCAGCATACTATTATACTGTATGTGAGCCATCCAAGTAAAAATAATAAAATTATGCCAATATCTGGGTATGCACTGGGGGAACTGCTTCCCAACCTGAATAAGGACATCAATGAGCTCCTGGAGACTCTGCGGTGCTATTTGGATAAGACCAGGGATTGTCCTTACCCACAGCTGCCTGCACAAAGCATGAGGCCTGACAATGACCCTGAGGATTTCCCCCCGGTACCTGCATGGTGAATGTGTTATTGTGAGCACAGGTCCCACTAGAGGTTGTCAAGCCCTTTTGCCACCCGTATGGAGTTACCTAAAAATGAACACTAGTAGCCCCCTGGAGGTAATCTGTCATGCACAAAGGAGCAAATACTGGTCCTGCTGCTGGTTTGGTGCCCTTCTATGTCACTGTCCAGCTTTCCCCATGTAATGGCCTGTGTCCAGGTGTCTGCTCTGTGCTCTTGAGACTGTGCTGGAAGACACAGCAAACCTTGTGCCAGCATTAAAGGGGTAATCCGCCCCTAGACATCTTATTCCCTATCCAAAGGATAGGTGACAAGATGTCTGTGCGGGAACCGCCGCTGGGAACCCCTGCGATCTCTTCCGCAGCACCCCCTTTCATCTGGTACACGGAGCTTCGCCTTAATGCTTGATGACTGGCGAAGCAGGGGCTGGAGGATCATGACGTCATGCCCCACCCCCTCAATGCAAGTCTATGGGAGGGGGCGTGATGGCCGCCACGCCCCCCTCCCACAGACTTGCATTAAAGGAGCTGGGGGTGACGTCACAAGTGGACGGGGCCGTGATGTTACAATCCTCCGGCCCCCTCATCGCCAGTCATCAGGGCGAAGCTCGTCCCGTGCACCAAATGACAGGGGGTGCTGCAGGAGAGATCGCGAGGGTTCCTTTGGATAGATAAGATGTCTAGGGGTGGAGTACCCCTTTTAATGAATGTGCCATCCTCAAGGAACTGGACTACCTGTACAACCTAAATGTGCTGCAGGTATTGCCTCAGGCTACCAGTGGTGACAGGGACACTAATGGAACATAAAACTAGAGAAGCATTAGTCAGGAAGGATGACCAGAGAATAATAGTCTGTGGACACCACCTGTAATACCATTTGATAACAAAAGTTAAAGGGGTTATAGAGGAATAGAAAAACAGAACTAATTTCTTTTAAAAACTGCTCCATGTCTGTCCCCAGGTGGAGGTATTACAACTTGGCTGCATTCACTTCAATGGAACTGAGCTGCAGAACCACATCCAACCTGGAGACAGACGGGGAGCATCTGAAAAAATTAGCTCTGTTTTTATATTCCTTGATAGCCCCTTTTAAAATCCTTTACTTCTCCATGCAGAAACCCATGGCTTGAAGTATCACTTTGTACTGCTGAATTTCCTCAGTGTGCATGGGCCCTTAGGGGTTATCTTGCTGTTTCCTGTTGTCTCTTTCGTACGAAACAAAGCAGGTCATAGAGTTAGGCCCCTTTCACACTATAAAAGTACCTCCGTTATAAACGTCCTTCATAGAAATCTTGAAAATCGTCCGTTAGAAAATCCCATTATAGTCTATGGGATTTTTCTAATAACCGTTTTAACCCGTTAGTGCATACACTATTTCTCCCGTTACTATCGCCCGTCACAAAATAACGGCCTTTATTGATAACGGGTTAAAACGGCTTTTAGAAAAATCCCATAGGGGGGGGGGGAAGATTTATGAAAAGTTGTGTAGAGGAAGAGTGGTGCAGTTGCCCATGGCAACCAATCAGATTGCTTCTTTCATTTTGCAGAGGCCTTGTTAACAATGAAAGAAACAAGCTGGTTGCTATGGGCAACTGGGCAACTTTTCCTGTGGACAGGTTTTGATAAATCTCCCCCATAGACTATAATGGGATTATCTGACGGACGGTTAATGGCCGATTTTCAAGATCTTGATGACGGACGTTTATGACGGAGGTATTTTTATATTGTTGAAGGGGCCTTATCTATCAATGTTATATGCTTCCTAACATAAAATCAGTGTGGATTTCATGAAGATTTTGATTCCATGAAAAAAAGCCACAGCTAGTATACATGAAAAAAAAAAACACTGCAGGATCACACCTTTAAGTGTCCCTTTCATTTCAAATAAAAACACTTTTGAATTGTCACTGAGACATGTTAAAAAGTTTTGATCGGTTCGGCTGTTCAAATACCAACCAATTGTTAGAATGAGCGTCAGGAAACGTGTAGCTTATCGCTTCACTCACTGGCTTGCTGCAAACTCCATCCACTTGGAGGACATGGACTCCATAGACTTAAAGGGGTTCTCCGGTGCTAAGACATCTTATCCCCTATCCAAAGGATAGGGGATAAGATGCCTGATCGTGGTGGTCCCGATGCTGGGGACCCCCGTGATCTTGCACGCAGCACCCCGTTATAA
The DNA here is from genome assembly GCF_029499605.1 of Hyla sarda. NCBI lineage: Eukaryota > Metazoa > Chordata > Amphibia > Anura > Hylidae > Hyla > Hyla sarda. Next base: position 261,633,470 of record NC_079191.1, on the reverse strand, counting down.
TCAGTATCCCGGAGCATGTATGCTCCGGGTCTGATAACTGGCAATCACGGGTGCCGGAGCATTGTGATGACAGCTGTCACGCACCCTCCCATAGGCTTGCATTGAGGGGGCAGGGCGGGACCCCTGCGATCAGGCATCTTATCCCCTATCCTTTGGATAGGGGATAAGATGTCTTAGTGCTGGAGTACCCCTTTAAAGGGACATTCCGGCCATAGACTTCTTATCTCCTATCCAAAATCTCCAGCTGTTTTTCTATGCACTAGACCAGTGCTTCTCAACCAGAGTGCCTCCAGCTGTTGCAAAACTACAACTCCCAGCCTTTGGCTGTCCAGGCTTGCTGGAAGTTATAGTTTTGCAACAGATGGAGGCACCCTGGTTGAGAAGCACTGCACTAAACTGAAATTGACGGCATTTGGGGGCGCATGAAGTTATGTGACTCACTGGTGAGCTGTACATTTCTTTTCTCTGTTTGTAGGGCAGTGTTTTCCAACCAGTGTGCCTTCAGCTGTTGCAAAACTACAACTATCAGCATGGGAGCTGGGAGTTGTAGTTTTGCAACAGCTGGAGGCACCCTGGTTGGGAAACACTGGTATACGGTCTAAACTCCACTTGGCAAAACCTAGTGCTCCTAAATAGTTATTTCATAGGGTATAGTTCAGTATTTCTTAAGGAAGAAGACATGTCAGAGGAGTTCTTTAATGTGTAGGCTTCCTTGCATAAAGAGCATAGCGGTCTTATTGTGATGTTGTTTTAAAGTGTACCTGTCATCAACAAAAACTTTTGATACAATGTACAGATTATATGTATATCTGTAATATACATTGGTTAAAAAAAGTGTATATTTTTGTCCCTACAGCTATTGCTTATACATGAGGATGATTGACAAGCCAGGAGCCTGCACAGAGCCCTGCTTGTCCTACCCTCACTTCCTGTATTTGGACTCCTCATAGAGACACACAGGCAATCGCTGCAGGGACAGCATTTTTTCACCTTAAAATATACACAATATTTAACCAATGTATATTACAAATATACATATAATGGTATTATCTACATTATATCAAAAGTTTTTGTTGACGACAGGTACACTTTAATGTCTTAGTTTTGTTTTTGTGAATGAATCTAAATAAATGATGTCCCTTAGAGATCTATGTAACGTAATTTGATGTGTCTGCTTACAGTATGTCTTCCTAGAAGATAACAGCAGAGACATGTGCATCAGTGATGAGAAGCCTCCGACAGGCTGTTTGCTTATTGTCTCATGCATTCACTTAGAGGACAAAGGTTTCATGTGGAATGTGTGGGCTTGTAGTTATATAGCTTATACCGTATGTGTATATTGTCTGCACTTTGCACTCCCACATGAATGCTTATTTTAGTTATAGGATATACCTGTAAAGTCAGATGTGTATAAGAATAGTGTGGTAACAATGGTTGGTAACATAACCAAGACTAATAAAAAGGAGGCCACTATATAACCATAGAAGGGGGAGCATGACCTTTTCTTGTGACATTATACTTGCACAATGTTACACAAAAATGTATAGTAAATGTAAGTTGTTTATTTTAAGAATAACAGAAAATAAATATATAATATATATATAATCGTGTTGCGCACAGGTAGCAGACAGTTGGTGCTTGGCTGAACAGGCATTTCCTGCTTGTTGAAGAGAATCTGTTAGCTCTAGATCATGCTCAGAGCCAGGGGCATAACTAGAATCCCAGGGCAAATTTGTGACCTGACATCCCCCCCCTTACCTAATATTATCCATAGTGTGACCAAATAGTAGTAGATACCAACGATTACTCTAGAGTGACACCAATACCCATTCTCCTCTCTACAATCTCCCCATCTATATATAGAACACCAAAGAGTAATAATATCCCCCTTGGTGTCTCACATAGTAAAAGTGGGTAGGTAAGTATCTCCACCATTAGGTTGGTTGGTCCTCTATTAAATGGATACTCTGCTGCTCAGCGTTTGGAACAAACTGTTCCAAATGCTGGAGTCGGCGCCGGGAGCTCGTGATGTCATAGCCCCACCCCTCATGATGTCACGCCCCATCGCCCAATGCAAGTCATTTGGATAGGGGATAAGATGTTTTTGCCCGGAATACCCCTTTAAGGCCAAAATGGGCTGAGTCCTTAAGGGGTTAAAGGGGTACTCCCCCTTTATTTATTTATTTTATAGATCAACTGGTTCCAGAAAGTTAAACATATTTGTAAATTACTTCTATTTAAAAATCATAATCCTTCCAGTACTTATCAGCTGCTGTATGTTCCATAGGAAGCTCTTTTCTTTTTGAATTTCCTTTCTATCTGACCCTTTCTTCATAGAGACAGCTTGATTGTTTTATAGAGTATACTTAGCTTAGGTGGAAGACTGCAGGCAGAGGAAGCGTTATATAAAAATATATTCCATTATTTGTTATGACTGTAAACACGAAGAATCACGTGACTTTAAACAGGATAAATGGAATCATGTACCTTATAAAACAATAGGTGAAGCAGCTGGTCGTCCACACACTGCTCAATAGTTGAAGACATTCTTAACAAAACAATGGAGGTGCTTCTATTTGGCTACTGAGAACACAAACATGTTTGTACTACACACTATTGTATTGTCCTACTATATTAGTCCCAGAGGGAAAAACTGTGTAAAAATAAAACTCTTAAGTTCCTTAAAAGGGGTACTTCCCTGGGAAACATTTTTTTTTTTTTCAAATCAACTGGTGCCAGAAAATTAAACAGATTTGTAAATTACTTCTATTTAAAAATCTTAACTCTTGCAGTACTTAACAGCTGCAGGAAGTTCTTTTCTGTTTGAATTCCCTTTCTGTCTCACCACAGTGCTCTCTGCTGACACCTCTGTCCATTTTAAGAACTGTCCAGGGCAGGATAGGTTTGCTATGGGGATTTGCTCCTACTCTGGACAGTTCCTAAAATGGACAATGAAAAAAAAATGCATGCAGTGTTTTTTGGTCTCTTGAAACTACGATGGAGGGCAACTAATCTGAATGGTCCATAGGTCTGACATTGTGCCCCATTTTAGCCTATGGGGCAATGGATGGAACGTCATTTGTAAAAGTTTTAACTTATGGCCAAAAGGTAAAATGATTCTGTGGATTTTGGAGTTATAAATAATTCTGTGGCCAGGGGCTCCTCTTTATATGGACTCATTACTTATTATCCATGGTGTAGGCCCATGAAGATTCTTCAGGTGCTTGAAGGTGCATTCGGTATCACTTTGAGCTCTTCATATACTGTGCTGTACTAATGGCACAGGAAAGTTGTCACCTTCAAGGCCAGGGGTTTTTCCATTTTTGCATTTTTGTTTTTTCCTCCTTACCTTTAAAAAATCATAACTCTTTCAATTTTGCATCTAAAAGTCCATATGATGGCTTATTTTTTGTGCCACCAACTCTACTTTGTAATTACATCAGTCATTTTACCCCAAAATCTACAGCGAAGCGGAAAGAAAAATCATTGTGCAACAAAATTGAAGAAAAAACATACTTTTGGGGGCTTCTGTTTCTACGTAGTACATTTTTCGGTAAAAATGACATCTGATCTTTATTCTGTATGTCCATACGATTAAAATGATACCCTACTTATATAGGTTTGATTTTGTCGTACTTCTGAGAAAAATCATAACTTCATGCATGAAAATTTTATAAGTTAATTGTCATCTTCTGAGCACTTTAAAGTTTTACCAGTACCATTTTTGTATTAATTGGACTTTTTGATCGCTTTTTATAAATTTTTTTCATAGTATAAAAAGTGACCAAAAATACGCTATTTTGGACTTTGGAATTTTTTTTGCACGTACGCCATTGACCGTGCGGTTTAATGAATGATATATTTTTATAATTCGGACATTTCTGTATGAGGCGATACCACATATATATTTTTATTTACACCGTTTTTTTTTGTTTGTTTTTTAAATGTGAAAAGGGGGGTGATTTTTTTCACTTTTTTGCGATGTTATAGCCCCCATAGTACATTGATCTCTCATACTGTTCAATGCTATGCCATAGCATAGCAGTGATCAGTGTTTCTGCCGCTTGACTGCTCATGCCTGGATTTCAGGCACAGAGCAGCCATTCAGCGATCGGACATGGAGGAGGAAGGCAAGGCACCCTCCTCGTGTCCTCCAGCTGTTTGGGACGCCGCAATTTTGCAGCAGCGGTCCCGAACAGCCCACTGAGCTAAACAGCACTTATTAGCTTTCACTTTAGACGCGGCAGTCAACTTTGAATGCCGCGTCTAAAGGGTTAATAGTGCGCGGCACCGCGATCAGTGTCCACGGGTTATGGAAATGGAGAGGACCCAGGATCTACCAGTGCATCCTGGGTAGGGAAGGGGTTAAGTAAGATATTAAAACTCACACACATATATATATATATATATATATATATATATATATATATATATATATATATATATATATATATGTGTGTGTATATATATATATATATATATATATGTATATTAGATCTCTTTTTTTTTTTTTTTCCTAATCTACTTCTATTTTCTGATTTCATTTCAATGTTCATTATTATAGGGAAGCCATGTTGCCTGACCTTCTGCTTGGCTCTGTTAATAGCATTCAGTGAGTGTTATGCATAGCAGGACTGGTTCTTCTGTGTCCTCTTCTCCTGTCTTTTAACCCCTTAACGACGCAGGACGTATATTTACGTCCTGCACCGGCTCACGCGATATGAAGCGGGATCGCGCCGCGATCCTGCATCATATCGCGTCGGTCCCGGCGCTCATCAACGGCCGGGACCCACGGCTAATACCACACATCGCCGATCGCGGCGATGTGCGGTATTAACCCTTTAGAAGCGGCGGTCAAAGCTGACCGCCGCTTCTAAAGTGAAACTGAAAGTGACCCGGCTGCTTAGTCGGGCTGTTCGGGACCGCCGCGGTGAAATCGCGGCGTCCCGAACAGCTGACCGGACACTGGGAGGGCCCTTACCTGCCTCCTCGGAGTCCGATCGACGGATGACTGCTCCATGCCTGAGATCCAGGCAGGAGCAGTCAAGTGCCGATAATGCTGATCACAGGCGTGTTAATACATGCCAGTGATCAGCATAGGAGATCAGTGTGTGCAGTGTTATAAGTCCCTATGGGACCTATAACACTGCAAATTTTTTTTTTTTTTAAAGCGTTAATAAAGGTCATTTAACCCCTTCCCTAATAAAAGTTTGAAGCACCCCCCTTTTCCCATAAAAAAAAAATATATATGTGGTATCGCCACGTGCGTAAATGTCCGAACTATAAAAATATATAATTAATTAAACCGCACGGTCAATGGCGTACGCGCAAAAAAATTCCAAAGTCCAAAAAAGCGTATTTTGGTCACTTTTTATACCATTAAAAAAATGAATAAAAAGTGATCAAAAAGTCCGATCAAAACAAAAATCATACCGTTAAAAACTTCTGATCACGGTGCAAAACATTAGTCCTCATACCGCCCTGTACATGGAAAAATAAAAAAGTTATAGGGGTCAGAAGATGACATTTTTAAACGTATAAATTTTCCTGCATGTAGTTATGATTTTTTCCAGAAGTGCGACAGAATCAAACCTATATAAGTAGGGTATCATTTTAACCGTATGGACCTACAGAATAATGATAAGGTGTAATTTGTACCGAAATATGCACTGCGTAGAAACGGAAGCCCCCAAAAGTTACAAAATGGCGTTTTTTTTTCGATTTTGTCGCACAATGATTTTTTTTTCCGTTTCGCCGTGCATTTTTGGGTAAAATGACTAATCGCACTGCAAAGTAGAATTGGCGATGCAAAAAATAAGCCATAATATGGATTTTTAGGTGGAAAATTGAAAGGGTTATGATTTTTAAAAGGTAAGGAGGAAAAAACGAAAGTGCAAAAACGGAAAAACCCTGAGTCCTTAAGGGGTTAAAATGGTTATTCAGAAATAGAAAAACATATCTATTTCCATCCAGAATTGCAATACCACATACAACCACATCCACGCCCTCTCGTGATATAGCCATGCCCCCTCATTGCAAGTCTATGGGAACAGGAGTTGCGGCAATCACGCCCCCTCCCATAGACTTGCATTGAGAGGGAAGGCGTAGCATCGTGAAGGGGGCATGGCCGTGACGTTAGCACCACATTGCTAGTCATCAGGCGTGGAGTGAAGTTTGCTTAGTGCACCTGATGCCTGCGGTGCCGCAGCAGAGATCCTTTGTATAGGGGATAAGATGTATAGGGGAGGAGTACTCCTTTTTAAGTTTCTCGGCTGTGGTTGTGAGATATTTCCATTTATCTTTGTTGTCCTATTAGTGAGTTTTTTTGCACTTTATGGAAAATATGTGGAATTTCTGGGCAGACATAACGCACATTTGCATGATCTGGTGAGCGCTAGGAATGCTTGGTTTCATAGATGGCATTCCGCGGAATCAGGATTTCTGCCGCAGAAATTCCACCATGTGCACAGTGCAGCAGAATCCCATTGAAATCAATTTGACTCTACTGCAGTCCTGCACATACATTCCACTGTGTGAACATACCTTATGTAAGCTATCCTACAAGACTAGTGCCTTCTACTTTCCCATTGGAGGCAGTAATGGCGAGTGCTCAAAATGATGTCAGCACATCATAAGTATACCCAACTCTGCTCTTGCTCCTACTATGCTAAGGGGCAACTACCTACTGGGGGCAACTCTATACAATGCATTTGGAAAGTCTTTAGACACTTTATCTTTAACACATTTTGTTATTTTGCAGCCTTGTACCAAAACAAAACAAAACTACTCCATAATGACAAAGTGGAAACAGAATGTTTAAAATATTTGCAAAATGATTATTGGTTGCACATGTCGGAGGGGGGTTCGTTCAGAACTAGTAACACATTGCCACCACATTTTTGCTTTTATTTATTTTTTGCTATTTATTGTTTAATAAATATTTACATCATTGTCCTAATGTTAATTAAAATAAGTGCCAGTTTAGATCTTTTTTTTTCCAGCTAACTTATTGTACTACCGTATATACTAGAGTATAAGCCGAGTTTTTGAGCACGATTTTTCGGCCTGAAAACACCCCCCTCGGCTTATACTCGAGTGAACTCTCCGCCCTCAGTGGTCTTCAACCTGCAGACCTCCAGATGTTTCAAAACTACAACTCCCAGCAATCCCGGGCAGCCATCGGCTGTCCGGGCATGCAAGGAGTTGTAGTTTTGAAACATCTGGAGGTCCGCTGGTTGAAGACCACTCCGGCCTTCGACATCATCCAGACCCCCCCCCCCCCTCACCCCTTTAGTTTTGTACTCCCCTCCGCTCGGTGGGACGTTAGGGTGAGCTGGTCCGAGCCATCTGTGCTGCAGGGACCGTCCGGTGGGGAGGGATAGTCGTTCCTGGCTGTCCATCTTCACCGGGGGGGCCTCTTCTCCACGCTTCGGGCCCGGAATAGAGACGTTGCCTTGACGACGACGCACAGGGACGTTGCTCATGAACGTCACTGTGCGTCGTCGTCAAGGCAATGGGACTATTCCGGGGCCGGGCCCGAAGCGCGGAGAAGAGGCCCCCACCCGGTGAAGATGGACAGCCCTAAAAGGCTATCCCTCCCCACCGGACTGTCCCTGCAGCACAGATGGCTCGGACCAGCTCACCCTAATATACCGCCGAGCGTAGGTGAGTACAAAACTAAAGGGGGTGAGGGGGGGGGGTCTGGATGATGTCGAAGGCCGCAGTGCTCTTCAACCTGCGGACCTCCAGATGTTTCAAAACTACAACTCCCAGCATGCCCATCCGGGCATGCTGGGAGTTGTAGTTTTGGAACATCTGGAGGTCCGCAGGTTGAAGACCACTGTTAAATCAGACATTGACAAGCGGTGATGATGAAGGGGGGGCAGGGGGCTGATGACAGGTGGTGATGATGAAGGGGGTGTGGGATGATGACAAGGGGATGATGGCAGGCGGTGATGATGAAGAGGGGTGTGGGATGATGACAAGGGGATGATGACAGGCGGTAATGAAGGGGGGATGATGAAGGGGGGGGTGTGATGATGGCAGGGGGATGATGACAGGCGGTGATGATGAAGGGGGGGGTGTGGGATGATGACAGGGGGATGATGACAGGCGGTGATGATGAAGGGGGGGGTGTGGGATGATGACAAGGGGATGATGACAGGCAGTGATGAAGGGGGGGTGGGATGATGACAGGCGGTGGTGGTGATGATGACAGGCAGGGTGATGATGACAGGCGGTGGTGATGAAGGGGGGGGATGATGAAGGGGGGGGATGATGAAGGGGGGGATGATGAAGGGGGGGATGATGACAGGCGGTGATGACAGGCGGTGATGATGAAGGGGGGATGATGACGAGGGTCTGGATGATGACAGGGGGGATGATGTATTTCCCACCATAGGCTTATAGTTGAGTCAATAACTTTTCCTGGGTTTTTGGGGCCCTCGGCTTATATTCGGGTCGGCTTATACTCGAGTATATATGCTTTGCTAATTTATTAAACATAAGGAAAAGGCAAAATATAACATAGTTCATAAGGTTAAAACATTCCAAGAGTTCATCAACTTCAATCTATAACGTTACTATGTTAATCCAAAGGTAGAGTGAAAAAAAAATCTTGAATCAATGCCCGGTTTCCTTAAATCTAGTATCCAGTAACATTTTTAAGCAAAACATCCAGGCCCCCCTTGAACTTGTTCATGGAGTCGGACAACACAATATCATGGGGCAGAGAATTCAATAGTGTCACTGCTTTTACAGTAAAGAATCTCTATCTGTGACGATGGTCTTTACTCTAGACATAAAGGATTCCACCTTGTTATGGTTCCCGGCCTAGGTATAAAAAAATCACTAGAAAGATCTCTGTGCTGTCAATTCATACCAAATAACACCAGGCATGATAACCTGTCTCGGTACTGTAATCCAGCCATTTCTTTAATTACCTTGGTCGCTCTCCTCTACTCTATATGTAGTCTGACTAGTGATATATACAGAGGCAAAACTATGTTCTTCTCATGAGCCTCTATGCCTCTCTTCATACATCCCATGATTGTATTAGCCTTGGAAGCCGCTGCCTGGCACTGGTCCACCAATACCCACAAGTTCTCTTTGGTAGCGATTTTACCCAGTAGTTTATCATTTAGCACATAATTGTACATGTAGTTTTTACAGCTCAAGTGCATAACATTACATTTATCCACATTAGACTTAATTTTCCATGTCTGTGGCCAAGCCTCCAGCTTCATAAGATCCCTCTGTAATACACTGCTCAAAAATAAAGGGAACACTTAAACAACACAATGTAACTCCAAGTCAATCACACTTCTGTGAAATCACACTGTCCACTCAGGAAGCAACACTGATTGACCATAAATTTCACATGCTGTTGTGCAAATGGAACAGACAACAGGTGGAAATTATAGGCAATTAGAAAGACACCCCCAATAAGGGAGTGGTTCTGCAGGTGGTGACCACAGACCATTTCTCAGTACCTATACTTCCTTGCTGATGATTTGGTCACTTTTGAATGAAAAGTCTGTGCTTTCACTTTAGTGGTAGCATGAGACGGAGTCTACAACCCACTCAAGCAGCTCAGGTAGTACAGCTCATCCAGGATGGCACATCAATGTGAGCTGTGGCAAGAAGGTTTGCTGTGTCTGTCAGCATAGGGTCCAGAGCATGGAGGTGCTACCAGGAGACAGGCCAGTACATCAGGGGACATGAAGGAGGTGTAGGAGGGCAACAAACCAGTAGCAGGACTGCTACCTCCGCCATAGTGCAAGGAGGAGCACTGCCAGAGCCCTGCAAAATGACCTCCAGCAGGCCACAAATGTGCATGTGTCCACTCAAACGGTCAGAAACAGACTCCATGAGGGTGGTATGAGGGCCCGACATCCACAGGTGGGGGTTGTGCTTATAACCCAACACAATGCAGGATGTTTGGCATTTGCAAGAGAACACCAAGATTGGCAAATTCCTGTCTGGCGCCCTGTGCTCTTTACAGATGAAAGCAGGTTCACACTGAGCACATGTGACAGATGTGACAGAGTCTGGAGACACCGTGGAAAACGTTCTGCTGCCTGCAACATCCTCCAGCATGACCGGTTTGGAGGTGGGTCAGTAATGGTGTGGGGTGACATTTCTTTGGGGGGCCGCCTTGCCCTCCATGTGCTTGCCAGAGGAAGCCTGACTGCCGTTAGGTACCGAGATGTAATCCTCCGACCCCTTGTGAGACCATATGCTGGTGTGGTTGCTAGACCTCATTTGGCTGGAGTGTGTCACCAGTTCCTGCAAAAGAAGGCATTGATGCTATGGACTGGGCCACCCGTTCTCCAGTCCTGAATCTAATCAAGAACATCTGGGACATCATATCTCGCTCCATCCACCAACGCCACATTGCACCACAGACTGTCCAGGAGTTGGCAGATGCTTTAGTCCAGCTACCTCATCAGGAGAATGCCCAGGCGTTGTTGGGAGGTCATACGGGCATGTGGAGGCAACACACACTACTGAGCCTCATTTTGACTTGTTTTAAAGGGTACTCTGCCCCTAGACATCTTATCCCCTATCCAAAGGATAGGGGTTAAGATGTCAGATCGCCGGGGTCCTGCTGCTGGGGACCCCCGGGATCTACCATGCGGCATCCACCTTTAGCGGCTTCCGGAACCGCTGGAGGTCCTCGGGCTGAGTCCATCTCGACCACGGGTACGGAAGATCGTGACGTCAGTGGTTCTGGAAGCCGCTAAAGGTGGGTGCCGCATGGTAGATCCCAGGGTTCCCCAGCAGCGGGACCCCGGCGATCTGACATCTTATCCCCTATCATTTTGGATAGGGGATAAAATGTCTAGGGGCAGAGTACCCCTTTAAGGACATTACATCAAAGTTGGATCAGCCTGTAGTGTTGTTTTCCACTTTGATTTTGAGTGTGACTCCATATCCAGACCTCCATGGGTTGATAAATTTGATTTCCATTGATAATTTTTGTGATTTTGTTGTCAGCACATTCAACTATGTAAAGACGAAAGTATTTCATTCGATTAGTTCATTCATTCAGATCTAGGATGTGTTATCCTAGTGTTCCCTTTATTTTGACATTATCACATAACTTGGAAAGGTCCACATACGTAACTACAGTATTCAGACCCTATACTTAGAGTATCTTACACCAAACTAAACTTTTATTATATTGTTCCTTATGTAATTATAAGACACTTTGCTGTTTACTTTTTGAACCCTTATGTTTTTAAATGTGACTGAAAGAAATGGCCACTAGGTGGCCAGCAAATCAAACAGTTTGGTCTCCTCCTGGACTGGCAGAAGACCAAACTCAGGAAGTGCGTGCCAGGCATGGTGAGGCACAGCTCTCGCAGGCTTCAATGACGTTACGCCTTCTGGGGAACGCCCACTTTTTCCTGCTGGGAGCTCACACAATGTCAGCAAGGGGAAAGGTATGATACACAGCTTTTTAAAGCTTTGAAAAAAAATTTAAGGGCAGGAGAAGTGTTAGGAGTAGTTAGGGAATATAATCTAAATTAGTTTAGAAAATATGGTTTTAAGACAGGCACTCTTTAATACTAAATTAAAGCCCCTTTGGCCATCATTACAGCATCCAGTCTTCTTGTGTATGATGCTACAATAGTTGACCTGGATTTTGGGGTTTTCTACCATTCTTCCCTGCAGATCCTCTCGATCTTTCTTTCTGTGTGCAAACTCCTGAGAGGCTTTCATGCATCTTTTACTGAGGCTTCTTTCTAGCTGCATGAAGCCCAGATTGTGAAATGCTGCAATCATGGTTGACCTTACAGAAGTTTCTCCACATCTGCATACAAAATCTTCGGAGCTCAGATAGTTTTTCGTCCAGTACATTTTTCACCAGTGACTCCAATCAAGGTGTAGAAACATCTCAGAGATGATCAAGAGAAATGGGAGGAGCCAGAGATAAATAACTGTCAAAGTAAAGGGTCTGAATACTTATGTCCAAAATGTTACTTTTTCCTTTATAATAAATTTACAACAATGTAGGTCAGCTCGGCTTACTATGGTGCAGCTCTACCTACTAGGGGGCACCTACCAAGGGGGGCATTATTACCGTATAATACACTCTGGGTGGGGCAAATGTGAGGGTAGTGTTTGAAAATTGAGCCTAAGGTATTTGTCCAACAGAGAACATGTCCCCTGTAAGTCACTGGATATATTTGACTGTAATCACAATGGGGTAGATTTATCAAAACCTGTCCAGAGGAAAAGTTGCCGAGTTGACCATAGCAACCAATCAGATCGCTTCTTTCATTTTGCAGAGGCCTTGTTAAAAATTAAAGTAGCCATCTGATTGGTTGCTATGGGCAACTCAGCAACTTTTCCTCTGGACAGATTTTGATAAATCTCTCCCAATATGGTCATTATGTTGGGGTAATATTGGTCTGTATATAATGATTGTTATTCAGTAGCAGTATTGGTAGTATTTTTTAGTTAATAGGTGGTGGTAATATGTAGTCAGGATGTGGGGATAATCCCTTGTATAGTGTTGGTACAAGTGATATTGGCCTTAGTGTACTGGGTTTTAATAAGTAACAGTATGCTATTTATAGGTATCACTATTCATATATATTGGTGGTAGTTTATGATTATGGTGTTGCAGTATTATGTGGTGTGTGTATGTATGTATGTATGTGTATATATATATATATACATACATACAGTGACCCCCCCCCCCGACCTACGATGGCCCCGACATATGATGAAATCGACATACGATGGCCTCTCAGAGGCCATCGCATGTCGATGTCAGCATCGACATACAATGCTTTTTTATGTTGGGGCCATCGCATTAAGTGCTATCCGGCCGTGCCAAATGCTTAAGCTGCTGCCGGATAGCAGCTTAATGTTCCCCGTGTGGTGCGGTAAGTATTACTTACCCCTCCACGATGCTCCGGGGTGCCCTCCGGGTCCAGCGCTGGTCTTCCGGTGTCTTCTCGGCCCTCTCCGATGACGTCCATACGCTGCTGCGTACGTCATCCAATAGGAATGGCGTACGCAGCGGCGTAATGACGTTGCTACGCAGGCCCAGTAAGGCCTTGCGGAAGACAGAAGAGGACCGGAGAAAACAGCAGAGGACCAGAAAAGACAGCGGAGAGCCCAGCGGAGGCCGGGGTCACCATCGGAAGCGGCGGGGACACCATCTCGAGCGGCGGGGACATGTGAGTACAGCTTCCTATACTTTACATTGCACAAATCCCTCAACATATGATGGGTTCGACAAACGATGGCTCGTTTGGAACGAATTACCATCGTATGTTGATGGACCACTGTATACATTTTTGTTGATCTCAGTGCAGTGGGGTTTGTAACAATTGTAATATATATGGTGATATTTTTTTCTCGTAGTAGTAGCAGCAGAAGCAGTATTTTGGTAATTGAATGCCTATTGTATGAAGGTATACAGTCTACTTAGGCTGCATTCACACTTCGTTTTTACATTACGGGTGCCATATCCGGCTGGGGGAGGGGCAACCCGCCGTGCTCTCCCATACCCCAGCCAGACCAGCTCTAAACTCCATTTACTTCAATGAGCCGACCGGAGTCAAACGGTGACTCCGGTCGGTTCATTTTTAACCGGTTTTGTGACCGGACCTAAAACTGTAGTATACTACGGTTTTAGGTCTGGTCAGGAAACCGCATGTAAAAAAATAAACCGTACTTGCCTTCTCTGTTCACACACAGCTGCCATTCCAACACCTTGCATTGTAGGAACGTCCTTTTCAACTGATTGGCTAAGTGTGCATTTCTTACGGGTACAACACGTTACAGAAAGTAAACTTGGGCATTACATTTTCTATCACTGAAATACCCTATTAAAGGGGTACTCCGCTGCCCCAGCATTCAGAACATTTTGTTCTGAACGCTTGGAGCAGGCGGCGGGGGTCTTGACGTCACGAACACGCCCCTTGTGATGTCACGCCACGCTCCCTCCCATAGACTTGCATTGAGGGGGTGTGGCGTGACATCACGCCACCTGCACCCAGCGTTCTAAACGAATGCCAGGTGCTGCACAGAGGTTGCGCTGGTCCCAGCTGCAGGATCCCCGCGATCACACATCTTTATCCCCTATGCTTTGGATAGGGGATAAGATGTCTAGGGGCGGAGTACCCTTTTAACCCCTTAACGACGCAGGACGTAAATGTACTTCCTGGTGATGTGGTACTTAACCCACCAGGACGTACATTTACGTCCTGAGCATAACCACGGGCATCGGAGCCGGCATCATGCGCGGCAGGTCCTGGCTGTGGATCGCAGCCAGGGACCCGCTGGTAATGGCGGACACCCGCGATCCCGCGGATGTCCACCATTAACCCCTCAGATGCCATGCCTTCAATACAGATCACGGCATCTGCAGCATCGCGGTCACTTAACAGGATGATCAGATCGCCCACAGCGCTGCCGCGGCGATCCAATCATCCTGCACGGCAGACCAAGGTCCCCTCACCTGGCTTCGTCTGCTCTGATCTGCCTTCCCGATAATGCTGATCAGTGCTGTGTCCTATACATTGCACTGAACAGCATTAGCAATCGAATGGTTGCTATAAATAGTCCCCTATGGGGACTATAAGAGTGTAAAAATAAAAGTAAAAAAATTAAGTAAAAAAATGTGAAAAACCCCCTCCCCCAATAAAAACGTAAATTGTCCCATTTTCCCTATTTTACCCCCAAAAAGTTTCATTTTTATTTATTTTATATACATATTTGGTATCGCCGCGTGCGTAAATATGTGAACTATTAAAATAAAATGTAAATGATCCCGTACGGTGAATGGCGTGAACGTAAAAAAAAAAGTCCAAAATAGCTGCTTTTTTATAACATTTTATTCCAAAAAAAATTTATAAAAAATGTAATAAAAGTTTCGTATAAGCAAATATGATATTAATAAAAAGTACAGATCACGGCGCAAAAAATGAGCCCTCATACCACCGCTTATACGGAAAAATTTAAAAGTTATAGGCCTTCAAAATAGGGGGATTTTAAACGTACTATTTTGGTTAAAAAGTTTGCGTTTTTTTTTTTAAGCGCAACAGTCATTTTAATAGTATTGACCCAGAGAATTTTCATGTCCTTTTTACCATAAATTGTACGGCGTGAAAACAAAACCTTCCAAAATTTGCAAAATTGCGGTTTTCTTTTTAATTTCCCCACACAAATAGTATTTTTTTGGTTACGCCATACATTTTATGGTAAAGTGAGTGATGGCATTACAACGGACAACTGGTCACACAAAAAACAAGTCCTCATACTAGTCTGTGGATGAAAATATAGAAGAGTTATGATTTTTTGAAGGGGAGGAGGAAAAAACAAAAATGGAAAAATAAAATTGTCTTAGTCCTTAAGGTCCAAATGGGCTGAGTCCTTAAGGGGTTAATCATGATCGTTTACCCTTGCCTTATTGTCTATAGAGAGGCTCAGATGTAGTTGCTGATAAAAAAACATTCTGAGCTTTAGAACAGTTTGATTACAAAATGCATATCCACCTCTCAGATTGTGTATTGTCTTATGGGACCTATTAAATCTTGTATAGTATGGTTAAATATTCCTTTACATCATACTTATAGTTTGTTGCCCAGAGATCTAAATATAGTAATCATTCCTGATAATTTGTTTTGACATGTCTTGGTTACATCATTTGGGAGCATATGGCACATGATGCAAGCATATCATAGGCATATATGTTGGGGTGCCAAGATCTGCTTGGACATAATGGAATATAATCCCATTTTGGCAGGTAATATAGTTTCTGTATGAAGCTATAATGCACATAGCCATAGACATAGTAGTTTGAGTATAGTAAGTATATAATGAAATAGAAAATATGACACACTACTTACAATGCAGCTTGAGTATGGTGTTTTTTGTAGAATGTTGCTCCCATAGAAGCTCTGCATTTTTTCACATTATAACCTTAACATGATTTTTATGTGAAGAGCACCAGAAGAAAAAACCCTACCAAAATAAAAGGAAGCATTGGCTATTAGTGATGCAATGTTTGTTTGGCTTATGAAATAATATAATTTGCACCTGTACGATTTATGCCTCAGACCTGTACATCCTGTGCTTATATTCTTACTGTATGTTGTCTATCCAAACACACCTGATCATAGGTATAACAGTAATTAATGGCTGGGGTATATTTATCTACAGTATTACCATCCTATTTATATCTGTTTAGGGAAAAACAGGATCAAATACAGAAAATAATAGATTGTAGACCCTTTCTGCACAGGTTCATGTAATCCTACAATGCACTTCGGCTAAGTTCACATCACCCACCCACGTCGCACATCTACAATCCAGGCGCTACCTGATGTCCTCAGTCTTCATAAAAATGCTTTTCATGTGTGCAGGATTTTGCCTTCCCTTTTGGTTTAGATATGGTTAGCAACAATGTAGAAACAAAGGCAATGAGGCACTGCTGCACTCTGCTAGCCAAAGGGTTAAACTCCCTACACACTGGATACACAGAAGGAATCTCCTCGAGGGTGTACCTGGGCTGGAAGAAGCGTCTCCATGATGTGAAACTAGTAGCCTTCTGTGGTATACCCCCATGTCTGAGAGTGTCTCCTCTCCCTCCCTGCATGTGCTTCACTGTACATCTGCACGCATGCTTTGAATAAATTCATTGAATATGAACTTCACTACAATTGGGTGAGAGCGACTTACTTCTCTTTTGCATTGGTTAGATATGGTTAGAATTACAGTGTTTGATTAAAAATATTTATAAAAATGTACAACCAGGGCTCAAGTCCTGCAGGAACGCGTGGGAACTGAGTTCCTGCACTTTTTCCACAGCATGAACACCATTTCCATTAGCAGGACCACCCCTGTGTACAACGTAAGTTACTTCAAGTCCTGGCCTGACAGTGGTCCTTATGACTCTGACAGCTGTCAATTTGGGTCAACAGACCCTCAGTCGAGCTGAGGACTTGCTGCTGTATTACAAATGCAAAAATAAGTCCGTATTACACTAGTGTGAACCCAGCCTATGACAAATTGTTAAATTCTCAGGCTCAGTGTTGAACGTGTGGTACGACTGAGGACCATAATTGGTCCAGATTAAACCTTTTTGTGCGAGTGACTCTTTAAAGGGGTGCTCCACTGGAAATTATTATTATTTTTTTAAAATCAACTTATGCAGTTTAAACAGATTTGTAAATTACTTCTATTTAAATATCTTAATCCTTCTAGTACTTATCAGCTGCTGTACGCCCCCTCAAATAGGCTTGCATTCAGGGGCGGGGCCGTGACGTCACAATGCTCCGGCCCCCATTATCACTAGTAATCAGACCCGGAGCGAACGTGCTCTGGGGACTGATTCTAACTGGGTGCTGCGTGCAAGATCACGGGGGTCCCCAATAGCGGGACCCCCGCAATCAGGCATCTTATCCCCTATCCTTTGGATAGGGGATAAGATGTCTTAGCGCCGGAGTACCCCTTTAAGTAAAATACACTGCTCAAAAAAATAAAGGTAACACTTAAACAACACAATGTAACTCCAAGTCAATCACACTTCTGTGAAATCACACTGTCCACTCAGGAAGCAACACTGATTGACAATCAATTTCACATGCTGATGTGCAAATGGAACAGACAACAGGAAGAAATTATAAGCAATTAGCAAGACACCCCCATAAAAGGAGTGGTTCTGCAGGTGATGACCACAGACAACTTCTCAGTTCCTATGCTTCCTTGCTGATGTTTAGGTCACTTTTGAATGCTGGCGGTGCTTTCACTCTAGTGGTAGCATGAGACGGAGTCTACAACCCACACAAGTGGCTCAGGTAGTGCAGCTCATTCAAGGATGGCACATCAATGCAAGCTGTGGCAAGAAAGTTTTCTGTGTCTGTCAGCATAGTGTCCAGAGCATGGAGGCGCTACCAGGAGACAGGCTAGTATATCAGGAGATGTGGAGGAGGCCGTAGGAGGACAACAACCCAGCAGCAGGACCACTACCTCTGCCTTTGTGCAAGGAGGAGCACCGCCAGAGACCTGCAAAATGACCTCCAGCAGGCCACAAATGTGCATGTGTCCACTCAAACGGTCAGAAACAGACTCCATGAGCGTGATATGAGGGTCCAATGTCCACAGGGCGGGGTTGTGCTTACAACCCAACACCATGCAGGACGTTTGGCATTTGCCAGAGAATACCAAGATTGACAAATTCGCCACTGGTGCGCTGTGCTCTTCACAGATGAAAGCAGGTTCACACTGAGCACATGTGACAGAGTCTGGAGATGCCATGGAGAACGTTCTACTGCCTGCAATATCTTCCAACATGACCTGTTTGGTGGTGGTTCAGTAATGGTGTGGGGTGGCATGTCTTTGGGGGGCCGCCTTGCCTTCCATGTGCTTGCCAGAGGTAGCCTGACTGCCATTAGGTACGGAGATGGGATCCTCAGACTCCTTGTGAGACCATATGCTTGTGTGGTTGGCCCTGAATTCCTCCTAATGCAAGACAATGCTAGACCTCATGTGGCTGGAGTGTGTCAGCAGTTCCTCCAAGAAGAAGGCATTGATGCTATGGACTGGCCCGCCCATTCCCCAGACCTGTATCCGATGGGACATCAAGTCTCGCTCCATCCACCAATGCCACGTTGCACCACAGACTGTCCAGGAGTTGGCGGATGCTTTAGTCCAGGCCTGGAGGACGTCCCTCAGGAGCATGCCCAGGCGTTGGTAGGGAGGTCATACTGGCACGTGGAGGCCACACACATTACTGAGCCTCATTTTGACTTGTTTTAAGGACATTACATCAAAGTTGGATCAGCCTGTAGTGTGGTTTTTCACTTTAATTTTGAGTGTGACTCCATATCCAGACCTCCATGGGTTAATAAATTTGATTTCCATTGATAATTTTTGTTGTCAGCACTTTGTACTATGTAAAGATGAAAGTATTTTATATGATTAGTTCATTCATTCAGATCTAGGATGTGTTATTTTAGTGTTCCCTTTATTTTTTTGAGCAGTGTAGTTCAGCCCAGGCACATTGTGGACTAAGAATACTGGTATGGTATTGGTAATGGAAGGATGCTTGAGATAAGGACCAGGAATAACAATAACAATGACGTTTTGTCCATCGCAATGATATGAAGAGTTGAGGTTTGGTTGATTCAGATCGAGTGAGAGGGGAAGTAACCTGCGTGAAGTGAAAGTTTAGTGTTATAGATTGTGATTGTGGGTTCCATAAAATGTGTGTGTCCTTCTGGTGTACTGTAACCACCATACTTATTGTGCCTTTTAAAGTAAACTGTAACCATTATCAACTGTTACAGTCCCCAATCGGTACATGGGACTACTTTAGCGCCATGTTACAAGTTTGCTAAAATTGTTAATGTAAAAAAAAATGATTTAAGGACTTTCCATTAGTCCTGTCTCCTTTGCATACATTCTGCAATCCATTTCTTAGAGATATAAAAGCTTTATTTCTCCTATAAAGGAAGAATGCATATTAAAGCAGGACTTTTTAAATTCTGCTTTATCTTTAGTAGCATGCATTGTATTCCCCATGTTTCAGTGATTTCAGTCTTTCAACCAGCAAAAAGCCATTAATGTGGCTTCCCAAAGACAGTTAGCTGGAGACTCCAGTGTAGAATTATAAAGATAATTTTTACTGGTTTGTCTTAAAATTGCATGCATGGACCCAAATGGAATGCAAAAAAAGAGTGAGATCAGTAGAAAATCCAGTTCAAGAAGAGAAATCTACTGTATGTTAAATAAGTAGTACAGACTACGAGATGAAATAACTACTGTAAGAAAAATATTGAATAATAGATTTGTATAGCATGAAGAATCATCAAATAACAACAGTATTAAGTTGCATTAGTGTGGTAACATTTTCTGTGTTACTTGCTTTGTATTTTATTAAAAAAAGAATCTTTACTGTGTCTTAAGACGTGAATAGTATTTAACATTAGTCATATTACATAACCCTTAAAAGAACATGGTTAAATGAACTAAAGTGCCCTCAGAATCATGTGAGGGATCATCTCATAGATGTATTTTTCAGCAGACTTGCACAGATTTTCCTGGTTGCTGTCCCAAATGCTTCACTGTATCGAGGAAAAGATCTTTGGGTCCAGCACATGTATTCCATAAAATATCCAATCCTTTTTTCTCCAGTTGGTCATATGACTAAGGGCCTTACAAACACTTTTGAAGGGGTACTCCAAACTATTTTTTTTACAGATTTGTAAATGACTTCTAGATAAAAATCTTAATCCTTCCAGTACTTATTAGCTGATGTATGCTCCAGAGGAAGATGTATAGTTCTTTTCTGTCTGACTACAGTGCTCTCTGCTGACACCTCTGTCCATTTCAGGAACTGTCCAGAGTAGGGGCAATTCCACATAGCAAACCTCTACTGCTCTAGACAGTTTCTGACATGGACAGAGGTGTCAGCAGAGAGCACTGTGATCAGACAGAAAAGAACAACTAACTTCCTGTGTAGTATTGGAGCAGCTAATAAGTACTGGAATTATTAAGATTTTTAAAGGAGTACTAAAGTGGAATATAACGTATCCTCTATCCGAAGGATAGGGGATAAGTTATAGATCGTGGGGGGTCCGACCACTGTGACTCCCTGCGATCTCCTGTACGGGGCTGCGGCAGTCCACAGGAAGCGCTGTACCCAACCCCACAGGAAGCCGTGGCAAACTCGCCCCCTCCATGTATCTCTATGGGATACATGGAGGGGGCGTGTCGGCCAATGCATCATTGGGGAATGGAACGTCCCCTTCCTGCGGACTGCTGCGGACCCGTTCAGGAGATCGGACCTCCCGTGATCTATAACTTACCCCCTATCCTTTGGATAGAGGATAAGTTATATTCCACTACAGTATTCCTTTAAATAAAAGTAATTTACACATTTGTTCAACTTTGCCACCCGTTGATTAGAAAAACATTTTTTTTCCACAGGTTAACCCCTTTAAATGTTTTTTCTATTTTTTTTTATTTTTTATTATTTTGCTACCCATTGACTTCAATGAGAAAAAAATACGCAGCAGCAAAATACGGCATGTGGGAATGTGCCCTTACGTCATGTTCCCACCTGACATATACAAAATCTGCAGCAGCAGCGGGAAATACGCTGCGTATCCCTCGCTCAACATACACACAGGGCTTTCCGGCGGCCGCCCTATGCGTGCAGTGAGTTTTGGAGGTGGGGCTCTGTGTCGGAGTGACTGTGACCCGGGGCTCTTTCTCCAAAACTCACTGCACACAGGCCTGCCGCCGAAAAGCCCTGTGTATATGGTGAGCGAGGGATACGCAGCGTATTTCCCGCTGCTGCTGAAGATTTTGTGCAGTGTGAAATATGCTGCGTGTACGCCAGGTGGTAACGGGCCCTTAAAGGGGTACTCCAGTGGAAATTATTATTTTTTTTTTTTAAATGAAATGGTGCCAGAAATGTAAACAGATTTGTAAATTACTTCTATTAAAAAAATATTTATCCTTCCAGTACTTATTAGCAGCTGTATGCTACAGAGGAAATTCTTTGCTTTTTGAATTTATTTTTTGTCTTGTCCACATGCTCTCTGCTGACAACTCTGTCCATGTAACGAACTGTCCAGTGAAGCATAGGTTTGCTATGAGGATTTTCTCCTGCTCTGGACAGTTCCTATTACGGGCATCAGGTGTCAGCAGAGAGCACTGTGGACAAGACAAAATAAATTCAAAAGGCAAAGAATTTCCTCTGTAGCATACAACTGTTAAAAAGTACTGGAAGGATAAAGATTTTTTAATAGAAGTAATTTTCAAATCTGTTTAACTTTCTGACACCAGTCGATTTTAACAAAAAAGTTTTCCACCGGAGTACCCCTTCAAGCAATAAAGTTGGATGATTTATGGAATATGTGTTCTGGACCCAAAGATATTCTTTCTGATAATAATGAAAAGTGATTCAAGGTTGTGATGCAGGCAGCACAATGACACTATGGCCCTGATGTACTATTGGAAATCTGGCCGGATTTTGTCGAGTTGGGTGCCAAAATGCCTGAGCCAGATGTCCCTATTAATTTTAGGGTACATATTAGCCATTTTATTCATTTTAGAGGCACAGAGCTTGGGACCATTTTTAGGGTGCATAGTAAGTAGGGCTGTTTTCTGTTGAGAATGTGGACAGTTATTTTCAGAAGACACATCTTGGGGCATTATTATATTCAGTGGATACAGTGTGTTTGCAAAATTATATTCATAGGCACGGTTTGTGGCAGCATTAGGTGCTAGTAGAATAGGTAAAGGTCTGCTGTAAAAGGGAGAAGCCTCAGATGTGGCCAGGAAATTCTGCAGTCTGGCCATAAATAGCTGGAAGAAGTTGGCATGGTCTGGACATACTGGTAGTAGTTCCACACAGTACATTATTTATAGCCTGTTTTAACCTAATTATTAGAGTAAGAAAAATTTTCAGAAGATTGCTACCTGCACTAGAAGTAAGGATTGCGACCCCTGACAATGGATGGTAACAATTTATTATGGCTTTAAGCATTCTAACATCCATTAATCCTAGTGCAAAGGTGCAGTTGATAATACAGTATTGCGTCAAATACTTTCTTTTGGAATGACACCTTGCTTACATAAAGAGTTTTAAAGATGTCTTTCCCTTTCAAAACAATCCCCTTTTAAGAAGTTTAAATTAAAACTCCAATTCTCTTTTACCTCCTTAATGGGCATGGGATAAAGGCTTGTGCATATTACATGTTCTCCATCAATTGTGGTTATACATTATTTCAAGCCAGTTTATAAACCTTATCCCTGGAATGTCTAGAGCATACTAGTGATGTGTTAAAAGCAATATGATATGGTCACATAGTAACCAGCCATTTTTTTGGGTGGCATGTTGCTAAGGTCAGTGTCTTGGGAGATGAGCACAGTGAAACTATTGGTGCGCTGGTGCACAGTATTCCTGCAGAAGAATTGCTAGTATAATGGTCTTGTATATTCATAACCCAAGGCTGCAAGTACCATAAGTAGAGTGGAAGTTCACAGAAGACCGGCACTACTGAGCCCCAATACACTGAGCATGCTATGTGGTCCAGAGCTGATGAATGCAGCTGAGTGGTGTTCAGAGTAAAAGCAATCCAGGCATAACATGAATGAGAAAGGAAAGACTCGGCGACTCACCAAAGCTGCAGGAACAACTTCTCTTTATTCCAAGAGGTAAGATGAGACAAACCATCATAGCCAGGGAGGATAAAAATGGAGGCAGGGGGTGCTGTGCAGTTTTGTGCCTTGCTGGAACTTCAAGGCACTTGTGGCTTGAAGAAGTACCAACAAGGCACAAAACCGCACAGTTCCACCAGCACCCCCTGCCTCCATCCTTTCCCTCCTTGGCTATGATGTTTGTCTCATCCTTCAGCTTTGGTGAGTCGACGAGTCTTTCTTTTCTCATTCATGTTATGCCATAAGAAGAGTCTTGCTATGACCATTCAGATAAAACATCCTGTAATGTAGGAGAACCCTTCTCATTTTCAGGTTATTTTATGAATTTTTGGTATAAAATATAATTTTAGAAGAAGTCTTATGTCATCTGCTTGTTTAATGTAGATAAAACACAAAGGAGACCAGAAACAAGCTGACAGCATAAGGCTTCTAATAACTTAGACTAGGTTCACATCCCGATTGTGCCTCCAAGGCACGGATACGTCGGAAAAATGATATGCCAATGTTTCTGAGGTCGCACAGGCATGGGTCCCACTATTTTCAATGGCTTAGTGTAGTCAGGAGCAGTGATTGTGTGGGTCATTTCAAGTTTTGAATCAGACTGAGAAACATGGCTTGCAGGGTTTTTTATTTCAACAAAAAACATTGGGGAAAATGACCCGAACTTAGTCACTTGCTGACTATGTTCAGACTATTGAAATGAATGGGCCTGTGCCTGTCCGAGCTAGGATACGTCGGCATGTCATTTTGATATTTTCCTGACATACCCATGCCTCTTTTTTTTTTTTTTTTCCCCACTGCTCCGTATTCCTGGTACAAACATAAAGGTTATTGGATTGATGTTCCTACCTCATACTTTACTATTTACAAATGAGACCTCAATAGACCTCTCAGTTTGCGTTCTCTAGCATGGTTAGAAACAGTGCCACAGTAGTCAGTCTGCAGCGCATGTAAAGGTTAAGAGGAGCTTCTCACTGTTGACAAAACATTTGGGTAATAAGCAGTCTTTGTTGATTACATTAAGCTTACAATGCATTGGAGGTGTCAGGATATAATTCTTCATTATTCAAGAAGGTGTTATAGTGAGAGGCAAAGGTGGGTAACGTCCTTCGTGTAAGGCCGAGCACATAGTCGGATTCAGTAGTGCATTGTATTCAGCTTCCTGCCTACTGCTCTTTGCTTTATATAATTGTCGTCCTTTCATGTTTAGACCTATGTTATTTTAACTAAAAACAGAGAGATTTAGTTTTAGATTTAGGGAGATGTCTTATAGTAAGATTCTGAAAGCTAAACTGTGATTAGTAATCTGTCTTGTGATGCCATAATCTATACAGACCCACTATTCCAATGTTTCCCAAGCAAGTTGCTGCCAGCTGTTGCCAAACTATATCCCCCAGCATGATGGGGACACCCTGGTTGGGAAACACTGAACTATTTTCTCTATCGGCTCCATTGGGGGACACAGACCGTGGGTGTATGCTGCTGTCTCTAGGAGGTATGACACTATGGCAACAAAGAAGTCTGCTCCTCCCAGCAGGACATACCCGCCTCCAGGCCCTGAGGTAATCAATTTTTTACGGACAACAGTTGTTTCCGTGATTCCTTATTTGGACTACCTCCTGATCTGAGCTCCAGTCAGGACCCAGATCCTGGAGAGTCTTAGTCTCAACCTCCAGACCTTGTCTCACTTAGGTTGGATGGTCATTTGGGACAAGCCCAACCGCTCTCCTGGGGCTCCAGTTTGATGCGGCCTCTGCCCGCTTTCGACTCCGCCGACTCTTTTCAAGAGTCTGATGCCTTCAGCTCCCTGCTCCAGTTTCCATTCGCTTTTGCATGGATGTCCTGGGTCGGCGGCCATTTGCCCAGTTTCATCACGACCTCTTCAACTGGTGATTTTCTTCCTGTGTGACAGGTCTCCATTGTCTCTCGGCCGCACGATCGTCCTCTCTCATCAGTCTTGTTGGTCCCTTCTATGGTGGCTTCGTTTTCCCCCTCATTTTTTTTTCGGGGGTGTTCCTTCCTGTCCATCCCTGCCAGTCGGTCAGATTGGGGAGGTGTTTTCTGGGGTCTTGACCCCCCGAGAAACTTTTTCCCCTTCAACATTTTGGGGCCTAGGGCATTTCTTTCTTCGCTTGCTTCTTGGGAATTTCCCTCTTGGGCGGAACTCAGGTTTCCGGCCATCTCAGTTATCTTCAGTCTGGCCGTCCCTGGGATATGATCTTCTCGGCCGGTCCTCAGTCATCCAAGGCACTGGTCCCTACATCCAGGGGTGTTTGCTGTGATCTGCAACCCCTGGGGCGCTCCAGGCGTGGACCTCTGCTTGTCCCGCCACAACCGAAGCGTTCCTCTCTCTTGGTCGAGCCTTGCCCTACCTTGTCTATTTGGTGATCGGGCTTTGCCCTACCTTATTTGTTTCCTCCCTTTCTTCTCTTTTCGGGGTCTTGAGCATGTCCTACTGAGAGTTTCCTCAAGACTCATAAGTCCTCCTCGGCAAAAATTTACCGCCGTACCTGGCGGTCTTATTTTAGTTGGTCTGAAGCTCAGGTCTTGTGTCCTGTTACCATTTTGATTTCCCGTCTTCTCTCTTTCTTGCAGTTGGGATTGGAACTGGGGTTGTCTCTCAGTTCCCTTAAAGGGGTACTCCGGTGAAAACCTTTTTTCTTTTAAATCAACTGGTGGCAGAAAGTTAAACATGTTTGTAAATTACTTCTATTAAAAAATCTTAATCCTTCCTGTACTTATTAGCTGCTGAATACTACAGAGGAAATTCTTTTCTTTTTGGAATGCTCTCTGATGACATCACGAGCACAGTTCTCTCTGCTGATGTTATTATAATAATAATAACTCATTTATTTATTGTTGTCCTTAGTGGGATTTGAACCCAAGTCCCCAGCACTGCATGGCAGCAGTGCTAACCACTGAGCCACCATGCTGCCCTTAGCATGCATCTGCTATGCATGGTTGCTAAAATGGACAGAAATGTCAGCAGAGAGCACTGTGCTCGTGATGTCATCAGTGTTGCAAAAAGAAAGGAATTTCCTCTGTAGCATTCAGCAGCTAATAAGTACTGGAAGGATTAAGATTTTTTAATAGAAGTAATTAACAAATATGTTTAACTTTCTGCCACCAGTTGATTTAAAAGAAAAAAGGTTTTCACCGGAGTACCCCTTTAAGGGTCAGGTTTCGGCCCTTTCTTTCTTTCATTTCCAGCGTCCTCTGGCTTCTAATTCTCATGTCCAGACCTTCCTTCAAGGAGTGGTGCATGCTGCCCTCCTTATCGGTCACCTTCTCCCCCTTGAGACTTGAATCTGGTTCGGGGGGTACTCCAAGGTGAACCTTTTGAACCCCTTGGGGAGGGGTCCCTGCGCCTCCTTTCTTGGAAAGTGGCGTTTTCTTGTTGTTATCTCCTCCATTCGGAGAGTGTCTGAATTGGCAGCTCTCTCCTGCCGTTCTCCGTTTCTGGTGCTTCACCGGGACAAGGTTGTCTTCCGGCTAGATCCTTCCTTTTTGCCTAAGGTTGTTTCGGCCTTTCATCTCAATGAGGACATTGTTCTTTCGTCCTTTTATCCCGCTCCTTCTCATTCTAGGAGCATTTACTCCACATACTGGATGTGGTTTGGGCTGTTATGTATTACCTCTCTATCTCTTCTTCGTTTCGTCAGTGCGATTCCTTTTTCGTCCTTACGGAAGGTCGTCGTAAGGTACAACCTGCTTCCAAGGCTACCACTTCTCAGTGGATCCGGTCTGCCATTTCGGAAGCCTATCGCTGTAGGGGAAAGATTCATTCCTTCAGGGCTGTGGCTCATCCTACCCGTTTCTGTTGGGGCATCCTGGGCTCTCCAGAACAAAGCCTCGGCCTCGCAGATTTGCAAGGCTGCTACTTGGTTGTCTTTGCACACTTTCTCGAGGTTCTACTGGGTTCATACTTTCGCATCGGCTGATGCTAGTCTGGGCAGTAGACTGCTGCAGGTGGCAGTGGAACAGCCGTCTGCCTGACTATCTGCCCACCCAAGGGACGGCTTTGGTACGTCCCACGGTCTGTGTCCACCAATGGAGCCGATAGAGAAAAGGAGATTTTTTAACACTTACCGTAAAATCTCTTTCTCGAAGGATCCATTGGGGGACACAGCTCCAGCCCATTTGGGTTTCTCTTTGGTTCTCTGTCCGAGGGTGTGTTCATTTATATATTTTCGTGTTTTTTCCTTGACCTATCGGTCCTCTCCTATCGCTCTGGTACTAAAAATGATTACCTCAGGGCCTGGAGGCGGTATATCCTGCTAGGAGGAGCCGACTTCTTTGTTGCCATAGTGTCATACCTCCTAGAGACAGCAGCATACACCCACGGTCTGTGTCCCCCAATGGATCATTCAAGAAAGAGATTTTACGGTAAGTATAAAAAAATCTCCTTTTTATAAATGTTCTGTACAGGTAATGTTATCATGTGACTATAAGCCCTGTGATGATATAGGGATGAAGATTTTCATACTGCTTTCTAGATATGCAGATATAGAGTAATCTAGATAATGAAGAATATCAATAGCTTTATTGCCTGAGCATAGCTGACTATGCTCAGGCAATAAATACAATTTCCACTTCCCATTACCTGTCAGTTCAAAAACTTTACTTCATAGCCTATGTGATTCCTAACCTATGGGGAATTTAAAAAGAGTGCAACAAGTAAAGGCCTGTAGTTAAAGAATCACATCAGGGGTGAATGGCCAGTGGCAGAAAATCATAGCAAAAACAGCCTGACTAGTATGGAACTACAGGTGCCACAAACCACGTTATGGCGTAACTTATAGGATTACATCTTCTTCAGGAGTTGAAACCAGGCAACAAATTGAAACACAATGACTGGCTGATTAGAAGAAGAAAAATGTGCTTACAGGCTGGTGTTTAGTCGTGAGGCTAGCTTTTACCTCCCTGGTCATTTGTCATGTTAGCATTTGGGGCTTAGAAAAACATTTGCCCTTCTTGAGCACATGTGGGACTTACCCAAAGTAAACATGTTCTGGGCAATGAGCAGCTGCAGTCTATGGTTCCTTCTTTTTTGCCAGAAGATACCGTCACTGGCCACTCCTACCTGGACATGTTAAAGAAACAGACTACATATGGCAGATCTTTCTCTATCAGCACCTCGTGCACCTCATATTTCCATTTGGATGTTCGCCAACACCTGAATGAAACTCTGTGGAAACGTTGGATCGGCTGTGCTTAAAATAATTCAACAATGCTGCACTTGCCTCCACAATTCCCAGATCTAGCACCCTGTAACTTCTTCCCCTGAGACTGCAGCAAGCCCCCCCCCCCCCCACCCCCCTCAGGATCTGAAGAACCTAAGACAATGCATCACTGAAACAGTAGAACCATATCGAAGGTCACACCTCTGGACAGAACTGGACTACCGCTAAGATATCTACTGTATTACTTATGGAAATTACTTTGAACATTTGTAGTACAATAGATAAAGCTTGTATACATAGTGGCCCTCATTTTTGTCTGTCGTTTTTTTTCCCCTCTTGTTTTCTGTTAGTTATTTACTATTTTGTCTGTATTTTTTTGGGGGGCGCAGGAGGGTTTAATTTTGTCCTCAACGGAAGGGACAAAAATAAGAGTGAATAAACAAGTGTCTCTTCTGGTCTGTGAGCAACTGAGGAAAGAGACCACACCACAACAACCAGACAGAGGTGTCAGCAGAGAGCACTGTGGTCAAACAGAAAAGAACAACTAAAGTTCCTGTAGCATACAGCAGCTGATACAGCTGCTGATAAGTACTGGAAATTAAGATTTTTAATAGAAGTAATTTACAAATATGTTTAACTTTATGGAGCCAGTTGAAAATTGTGCTCCACTGGAGTACACCTTTTAAATTTGGGTGCCAAATGTGTTCTTTGAACCATGGCGAATAACATTTTTTTTTTTTTTCACAAAATTTTAGAAAAACTTTTATGCATTCATTTGGACACTGAGGCTGCCAGCCATAGCAACAACATTCTACATACCAGATGAAGGAAAAGGATGAACGTGGATTATGTTAGCAATGCTACAAATACACTTGGGCAATAGATATTGAGTAAATCACAGATAACATAAAAAAAGTAACAACATGAAACAATGCAAACATCAAAGTAAACCATTTTAGAATAATACATTTATTTTCAATCTCAACACATTAAAGGTAAAAAAAAAAAAGTCTATATCATATCAAGTAAGGAATATAAATCCCGATGAAAGGCAAGTTAAGTGAACCAGTCTTTTAAATGTTTGTTTACATAGTTTATTCATATTACCCATGATAAACATGCTTTGTGAAAAACCGACCATTTTAGCTGTTTTTGCACCAGCATCTGGCAGTCGGTTATTCAGAAATCACTCTTCTCTGCTTTTTCGTCAGTTTATGGACAAAAAACTGAGTGATTTTTGAAAACTGTCGGGTTATGCCCATTTGTGATAAGCCACGCCCCTTTGTAGGATTTTCTCAATTGGGAGATTGAGTGATTTGGGAGAATGTAGACAATTTTTTTGGTCCAAACATGTCGCAAAAAGTGTCGCACAGGTGTGCGCCTAAGTTTAGTCCACAAAACCCGATAAGCACGGTCGGGTTTGGCTTAGTAAATAAGGGCCAGTGGCTTTTCATGTTATGTTTGTCTTATGCTCTCTCTCGATTATGACTTTGCAGCATTCTTGTTCAATCACCCTCTATTTGTAAATCGCTTCATTTACCAGAAATGAATCCTTACTCCTTTGCCACGCCCAATAGGTGTCTCTCTTTTCTACAATCTGTTGCCCACTGCCTATTGTCAGGGGAAATCTTTCTCTAGTAACAGATAAATCAGGCAAAAAATTCAGGAAGTAGGGGTGGGGTTTACCTTGTGTTATGTGTAGGAGAGAGAATGAGGGAGCCTGACAAAACTTGAGCTGTGTCTTTCTGCTGAAAAACATCCATACTGTTTCTAAAACAAAATAAACAGATTTTTAAATTGGGGCACCCAAGGTTACAAAAGAATATAAAAAAAATGTTATTGACAACTTTAACCTCTTGGGGACGAAGGGTGTACAGGTACGCCCTTGCTCCCTGGTACTTAAGGACCAAGGGCGTACCTGTACGCCCGTGGGAATTTCGGTCCCGACCGTGGGGCCCAGGACCGGCGGCAGCCAAGTGCTGCGGCGGTGGTGTCAGATGCTGCAGTGAAGATTGTCGTAAAGTGATCTTCACTGCAGCTTCTAGGGGTTTCAAAACTACAACTCCCAGCATGCCCAGACAGCCTTTGGCTGTCTGAGCATGCTGGGAGTTGTAGT
Organism: Hyla sarda; assembly: GCF_029499605.1. NCBI lineage: Eukaryota > Metazoa > Chordata > Amphibia > Anura > Hylidae > Hyla > Hyla sarda. Next base: position 261,602,975 of record NC_079191.1, on the reverse strand, counting down.
TTTGCAACATCTGGAAGGGCACAGTTTGGAGACCACTATACAGTGGTGTCCAAACTGTAGCGCTCCAGATGTCAATTCAAGGCATGCCGAGACTGTCCAGGCATGCTGGGAGTTGTAGCTCAGCAACATCTGGCCCTTCAGATGTTGCCAAACTACAGCTCTCAGCATGCCTGGGCAGTCTGGGCATGCTTGGATTTGAATTTTTTTAACATCTGGAGGGCTACAGTTTGGAGACCACTACACAGTGGTCTCCAAACTGTTCTCCTTCAGTTGTTGCATAACCACAACTCTCAACATGTCCTTCAGCTGTCTGGGCATGCTGGGAGTTGTGGTATTGCAACAACTGGAGGCACACTGGTTGTAAAACATTGTATTTTTCCTAACTCAGTGTTTCCCAACCTGTGTGCCTCCTGCTGTTGCAAAACTATAACTCCCAGCATGCACTGACCGGCCATGCATGCTGGGAGTTGTAGTCTTGCAACAGCCGGAGGCACGCGGGTTGGGAAACACTGAGTTAGGAAAAAGACAGTGGTGCGGCAACACTGCAGTGGTCTGTTACCTAACTCAGTGTTTCCCAATCCCAACCAGTGTGCCTCCAGCTGTTGCATAACTACAACTCCCAGCATGCACGGTCCCCACCCCCTCCTCAACGTGTACATTCACACGGGGGGGGGGGGTTACAGCAAGTTTCCCGCTTCGAGTTTGAGATGCCGCACATTTTCCGCTGCAGCGGGAAACACACTGTAAACCTCCGCCCGTGTGAATGTACCCTAAAAACACTACACTACACTAACCCTAAATAAAGAGTAAAACACTACATATACACCACAACCTTACACTGTGCCCCCACCCCCTCAATAAAATAAAAAAATGTCTTGTACGTCAGTTTTTCCAAAACAGAGCCTCCAGCTGTTGCAAAATAACTCCCAGTATTGCCGGACAGTCATTGACTGTCCAGGAATGTTGGGATTTTTGCAACAGCTGGAAGCAGCCTGTTTGGGGAAAACTGACGTACAGTATTTTTGGTGGCGGAGGCAAGTGTAACGCTTGCATCCGGGTCCACCCCTATGAAAATCCCTAATTTAGGCCTCAAATGCGCATGGCACTCTCTCACTTCAGATCCCTGTCGTATTTCAAGGCAACAGTTTAGGGTCACATATGGGGTATCTCCGTACTCGGGAGAAATTGCGCTACAAATTTTTGGTGGCTTTTTTTCCTTTTACCCCTTATGAAAATGTAAAGTTGGGGGTCTGCACCAGCATGTTAGTGTAAAAATGTTTTATTTTTTACACCAACATGCTGGTGTTTCCCCTTACTTTCATTTTCATAAGAGGTAAATGGAAAAAACCAGACCCCCAAAATTTGTAACGCAATATCTCCCAAGTACAGAAATACCGCATATGTGGATGTAAAATGCTCTGCGGGCGCACAAAAAGGCTCAGGAGTGAGAGAGCGCCATGTACATTTGAGACCTAAACTGGTGATTTGCACAGGGGTGGCTGCTGGTTACAGCGGTTCTGACATAAATGCAAATAAATAAACACCCACATGTGACCCCATTTCGGAAACTACCCCCCTCACGGAACGTGTCTGACAGATTTTTGGAACAGTGGTCCGTGAAAATGAAGAATGTAATTTTTCATTTGGACAGCCCACTGTTACAAAGATCTGTCAAACGCCAGCGGGGTGTAAATGCTCACTGTACCCCTTGTTACGTTCCTTGAGGGGATTTAGTTTTCCAAATAGTATGCCATGTGGGGTGTTTTTCGCTGTTCTGGCACCATTGGGGCTTTCTAAATGAGATGTGCCCCCCAAAAACCATTTCAGCAAAGTTTGCTTTTCAAAATGTCACTCCTTCCCTTCTGAGCTCTCTAATGCACCCGCAGATCACTTTACATCCTCATATGAGGTATTTCCTTACTCAAGAGAAATGGGGTTAAAAATTTTGGGGGACATTTTCACCTATTACCCCTTGTGAAAATGAAAAAAATTGGGGTAGCATTAGCATTTTAGTAAAAATAAAATAAAACAATTTCATTTTCCCGTCCAACTTCAACGCAAAGTCGTCAACTTCCTGTGGGGTGTAAAGGCTCACTGTACCCCTTGTTATGTTCCTTGAGGGGTGTAGTTTCCAAAATAGTTTGCCATGTGGGGTGTTTTTTGCTGTTCTGTCACCATGGGGGCTTTCTAAATGCGACATGCCCTCCAAATACCATTTCAGCAAAATTCGCTCTTTAAAATCCCATTGTCACTCCTTCTCTTCTGAGCCCTCTAGTGCGCCCACAAAGCACTTTACATCCACATATGAGGTATTTCCTTACTCGAGAGAAATTGGGTAACACATTTTACCCCTTGTAAAAATAAAAAAAATATGGGTCTACAAGAACATGTTAATGTAAAAAATGCAGATTTTGATTTTTCTCCTCCACTTTGATGCTATTCTTGTGAAACACCTAAAGGGTTTACAAACTTTCTGAATGTCATTTTGAATTCTTTGAGGGGTGCGGTTTCTATAATGGGGTATTTCTCACAGAAAGGCCCCTCAAAACCACTTAAAACTTAACTGGTCCCTGAAAAATTCAGATTTTGAAATTTTCGTGAACATTTTGAAAATTGCTGCTATACTTTGAAGCCCGCTGACGTCTTCAAAAAGTAAAAACGTGTCAACTTTCTGATTCCAACATAAAGTAGACTTATTATATTTGTGAATCAATATACGGTATAATTTATTTGGAATATCCATTTTCCTTACAAGCAGAGAGTTTTGCAAAATGCTAAATTTTCAAAATTTTGGGATATTTCACCAAAGATGCAAATAACGACAAAAATTTACCACTATGTTAAAGTAAAATATGTCATGAGAAAACTATTTCGGAATCAGAATGAAAGATAAAAGCATTCCAGAGTTATTAATGCTTAAAGTGACAGTGGTCAGAATTGCAAAAAATGCTCTGGTCATTAGGGTCAAAATGGGCTCGGTCCCCAAGGGGTTAAAGGGGTACTCTGGTGGATCAACCGATGCCAGAAAGGTAAACGGATTTGTAAATTACTTCTATTAAAAAAAAAACTTGATCCTTCCGGTACTTATTAGTGGCTGTATACTACAGAGGAAATTATTTTATTTTTGGATTTCTTTTCTGTGACGACCACAGTTCTCTCTGATGATACCTCTGTCCATGTCAGGAACTGAGAGGAAAGCGGGAGCAGGAATAAATCCCCATAGCAAACATATGCTGCTCTGGACAGTTCCTAAAATAGACAGAGGTGTCAGCAGAGAGCACTGTGGTCGTGACAGAAAAGAAATCCCAAAAGAAGAACATTTCCTCTGTAGTATACAGCCGCTAATAAGTACTGGAAGGATTAAAAAATTTTAATTGAAGCAATTTACAAATCTGTTTAACTTTCTGGCACCAGTTGATTTAAAAAAAAAAATTTCCACCGTACCCCTTTAATGTCACTGACCATTGACAGATCTCATTCTTCATAATTTATTTGTCATATGACCACTACTGTATGTACTAGGAAGTGGCTAAATGCTGAAAGGTGGTATTTTTATGTTTCCCATTGCTTTTAAATGCCAATTGCTCATCTAAGTGGAAGATCTAGCTGCAATGTATTGTTATCTTAATGTACAGCATTCACTAGTTTCTGCTGCGACATATACAGTAGATGGCTGCAAGGAGAAAGTTGCTTCATTTTCATGCTATCTACTCTTCTAGTGTTCTTGAAGTCGAATGTTTTTACTGATAAGTTGTTTGATCTTTGTTCTGAAAACACTGCATGCAGCTGAAAAGCACTTATGGGTATATTACAAAATGTATTTACAATTCTGCTAAGCGTGACAGAGGGCAAAGTGCAGCTGGCGCAGCTTTACAGAGAATCTGACTAATTATAGAACTTCTGGGCATAAGGTAGAGGTTAAACAGCTCTGCGGTTTTCAACTAATATCACTTTAGTATACAACTAACCATTACGTGTCCAGTCTTTTGTGCATCATGGGTATTTTTCATGCACTGAGAAATGCTGCATAGTCTGATCATTGAATCCAGACTATTGTTTGTTTTTCCCCTGCTTTTATCTTGGTCATATTGGTGTTTTACAGCTGTATAATACAGCATCTAAGATCTATTTATGTTCATGTTCGGCACTGCAGCTTTACCTATTATCTTTTTTTATTGTGTATGTGCTCAGCAGAAACTCCGTGCATATCAATATAACTTTGTCAGCAAGAACAGAAAGATTATAAACTACACGGGACTAAACTAGAATTGAGAAAAGGATAGTTACATCCTGTACTGTTATTTGGAAAAACTATTAATATCTTCTAGTGACATGTCAAAAGTTTTGATCGGCAGGGGTTAGATTATTTAGACCTCCACTGATCATAACCAGCCGGGAGAAGTTCGAGCTAAGTTAGTTCTCTCTCGTCTCCGTGTCACAAGATTGAGACATACTCGCTAGGTAAGCCTATTGAGAGTGTTGAGGAGCGCGCATCAGCACGGACTTCTCCCGCTCATTCTCCTGATCAGCAGAGGTCTGAATACTCAGACTCCAAAAAACTAGAAATGTTTTAATGCTGGGTAATGCGAACCCATGGGAAGCAAACATAAACCTGGCGGCACCTAGTATCCCCTAAAGGAAAACAGTCAGCCTGTTCACCCACACTAAACCAAGTGAATTCAGTGAATTGTGCACTAGAGGTGGGACCCCGCTGGCTCAATTTACACATCCATGGTCTGTGACTCAATGTCCTAGTGATGTGGAGTCACTCGCTGGTCACCGGAGCACTCAGTCGGGGCATGTACTCTATGCAAAAGGAGAGCACTCTTGTGACCAGCAACTCCACTTCACTAGCATGTCGAGCAACAGACCATGAATATTTAAATTGAGCTCTGGGGCCCCGCCTCTGGCACACAATTCACTGAATTCAGCAGAATATTTTCTGGGGGACATATCTCAGGAGCTACTAGATGGATATTAGTAAGGTAACCCTTGTTGGACTCCTGTCCACCCATGCTATAACCTAGTGTACTGGGTTTAGTGTGGGTGAACAGGTGTACAGCTCTCCTTTAATCTCTTAAGGATGCAGGGCGTACCTGTATGCCCTGCACCCGCTCTCCTGCTATGACGTGGGGTCACTAACGGACCCTGCATCATAACGGGGTGGTCCTGGCGGCTATGAGCAGTTGGGACCTCTGTCTAACGCCGGACAACACCGATCGTGGTGATGCCTGATATTAACCCCTTAGACGTGGTGATCAAGTTGATCGCCACATCTAAAATGAAGAGAAAAAAAAAGCATTCCCGGCAGCTCAGTCGGGCTGATCGGGATCACTGCGGGAGAGCCCTTACCTGCCTCCTCGCTGTCCGATCTCATCTGTGGTGCTCCAGCCTGGCTCACCAAGCTGGAACAATCGAGCGCAGATTACACTGATCTATGCTATGAACAGTGTATGCAATCAGAAGATTGCATGTAATAGTCCCCTAATGAGGACAAAAAAATGGTGTTTAAAAAAAATAAAAATTAATAAATGTGAATTAACCCCTTCCATACTAAAAGTTTAAATCATCCCCCTTTTCCCAAATTCCATATAAAAAAATATGTAAAAGATGACTATTTTAAACATACAAATTTTGGTGCATGTAGGTATTAATTTTTTTAAGTCGTAAAATAAAATAAAACCTGCATAAATTGGGTATCCTTGTAACCATATAGACCTACAGAATAAATATAATGTGTCACTCTAACCGAAAAGTGCACTGTGTAGAAACGGAAGCTGCTAAAAATTACAAAATGGCGTATTTTTTTTCAATTTTGTCCCACAAATGTTTTTTTTTTTTTTGTTTTGCCATAGATTCTGCGGTGAAATCACTGTCATTATAAAGTAAAATTAGTAGCGCATAAAACAAGCCCCCCCCCCATATATTTCTGTAGGTGGAAAACTGCAAGTGTTAAGATTTTTAGAAGATGAGGAGGAAAAAAATAGTGTTAAGCAATACCCATGCTTACTGTAGTTTGTTTATTTTATGAATTGTTGCAGCTACGGTATTTAATAACCTTTTTTTATGTTCACTTTAATAAAATATTTAAAGTAGTTACATTTCTAGTGATTTCGGTACTGATATACAGAGTTTTTTTTATGTACTGTCTGTTGCCATTACTAGAATAGTCAATGTAGTAATCTTTCCAGAGGTATAACTGGCATTGCCTATTGGACTTGGAGGTTTGTTATTTATAGCATACGGATGCCTTTAAAATGCATGGTTTACTTCCAAACGTCCTTTCTTTTACTTTTTTACTCTGTTAGAACTCTTTACTATTGAATAAAAAAGAAGTTCCTAGTTTAAAAGATATCTCTAATAAGTTTCTCATTTCCTAAACAGCTGCCACTACATGGGGCATGTCCTATTACAGTATTTTAAGCAATTAAAATTTGGGCAATACATGAACAGACCAAGTTTGCCATGTCAGGGCAAACACTTTTTGGCAGAACTCTTATACTAGGGTGGCTCATTTTCCCACTTTTTTCTCTATCGTATTATAATATCCAGCCAAAGTTGTCTCCACTACAAGCTTCATGTTTTACACTTTTGGTCAATGTAGGAAATGCATCTACGTTATTTAAGAAATGCATTTTTGAAGAGAAGGCACAATATTGTAGTGTACATTCATGTGTTTTTCCAACCCTCTAGCTTTTCGAATCTTCTGTAGTGCATCATGCTAAACTGAAATCCAAGGATCAGCCATATACCGACAAAAAGGTTTTTAGATAATGTAAAAATTGTTTAAATATGCATTTACTACATTGAAGAATACTATAAAATAGGAATCTTGTAGCATGAAGCACCTAGTACTCAGTCGTAGCATATATTGGTCTCACACAACCTTTTCAGTGTTAGACATGTGGGAAGAGATTAGATATCACTTTGCATGGCCTTTTATTTGCTACGCTGTGCAGTGCACCTGTTAAGTATCAACTATACCTAGTTAGAACAGTAATACATTTCTCCAGAATGTGCAGATCATAGGTCCTGTATTGCTCAGCCTCTTAAGATTATTATTAAGACAGAGAAGTGTAAATATTACAGTGCCAAATTATTAACCTACATTTGCATATATGATACTCGGCTCCTAGAGACTGATAAGTTATAGGAACTCTTTTGTGCTGAAAATTAAGGGTGAACTTTCATTAAAGAGAGACACTGCAGCTGCTATGCTGCGCAGGAGAGTTCTGAAGTGTTCAGCAATGAGTCCAGATCTAAATCCCATTGAACACCTGTGGAGAGATCTTAAAATTGCTTTTGGGAAAAGGTGCCCTTCCAATAAGAGAGACCTGGAGCAGTTTGCAAAGGAAGAGTGGTCCAACATTCCAGATGAGAGGTGTAAGAAGCTTATTGATGGTTATAGGAAGTGACTGATTTCAGTTATTTTTTCCAGAGGGTGTGCAACCAAATATTAAATGGCCACTCTCACAAAAATTTTTTTTGTTAAATACAATAGAGCACTATAAAATATGATTATTTGTAAATACCTTCAATAATTTTTTTCATTGATGTAACTTAAAAATCACATGTATAAAAGTGACCACTAGGGGTCCTCACAAAAGAGGCTCACGCTGATCTCTGGCCGTCGCTATATGAAAACCGACGGTGGCAACAGCTCTGGCCCGTTAGAATACAGGAAGTGAGGGTGGGCTTTAGAAGTCTCTGCTCCCGGCCTGTCACTCACCACAAGGAGAAACAGAGGCATGTATTCCTGTGCCGCGCGCCGTGCTGCAGCTGCTCATTCATCAATCACAGGTACTGCATGGGGATATAGCTCTATCCCAATCAGACTGGCTGGGATTTGTAGTCCCATTATTCAATATGTAAGAGGAGCAGAGGATTATATATATATTATCCTCTGCTCCTCTTTCATATTGCATAATATATTGTGTGTAGGGACTATAAATCCCAGCCTGTCATGCAATATGTAAGAGGATCAGAAGATTATATATATTATCCTCTGCTCCTCTTGCATATTTCACGACTGGTTGGGATTTGTAGTCCCCTACACATGATATCTTATGCAATATGTAAGAGGATCAGAGGATGAGGAGATCCAGAGAGGAAAGGGTTACAGAGCAGCCTGCAGTGATTGGCTGACTGCCAGGCTCCCTCCCAGACTCATTGACACACAGTGAGGGAGGAAGTTTAGTTATGTAGAGAAGATGAGAATCCAGAGAGAAGATGAGAATCCAGACTGCAACTGATGTGTGCTGTTTTTTATTAGAAATATAGGGGCTAAACACATAAAACATAGATGTACATTATCAGGGTGAGGTACTGGGTAACACATAACAGTTTTTTATTATTTGGGGGAGATGATAGGTACGCTTTAAGTTAAGGGTGCCAATAATTTTGTCCAGCCCATTTTTGGAGTTTGGCGTGACATTATGTCCAATTAGCTTTTTTTCCACCCTTTTTTGGTTTATTTCCAATACATACAAAGGGAATAAACATGTGCAATAAACATGTGTATAGCAAAACATGTGTTACTTCAATCCTTTTCTGTGAGAAATACTTAATTCTCTTGAAAAATTTCAGGGGTGCCAACATTTACGGCCATGACTATAAATTATTTTGTATTGTACTATTGAAAGAGTACATTAATTTGATGTGGTCCAACCTGTGTAAAGTTTGATCATGTATTTATATTATCTCATGATATGTAAATTATGTTTTAAACTGCATTGCACTAGCTATGGCTAAGGCCAGAAAAGTTAAAGGGGTACTACCGTGCTGACAACTTATCGCCGCTGGGGACCCCCGCAATCTTGCACGCAGCACCCCACTCTCATCAGGTCCCGGAGCGAACATCGCTCCGGGTCTGATGACTGCCGATCACAGGGCCGGAGTATAGTGACGTCACGGCTCTGCCCCCGTGTGATGTCATACTCCGCCTCCTCAATATAAGTCTATGGCAGGGGGCGGGGCAGCTGTCTCGCCCCTGCCATAGACTTGCATTGAGGGGGCAGAGGGTGCCGTCACACGGGGCGGAGCTGTGATGTCACAATCACCGACCCCGTCATCAGACCCGGAGCGGATGTTCGCTCTGGGGCCTGATGAGAGCAGGGTGCTGTGTGCGAGATCGCGGGGATGCCCAGCGGCGGGACCCAGCACGATCAAGCAACTTATCCTCTATCCTTTAGATAAGGGGATAAGTTGTCGGCACGGTAGTAGCCCTTTAACACACACACACACACCTAAGAATCTTCATAAGTTAAAGGAGTAGCTTGCTCTGGTCTGGCCTCTCTACTGAGGGAACGGAAGAACAGGGAGTTTATAGTTTAGCCTCTCTAGTAAGATGTGTTCAGGAAGTCTCTCTATTAAAAATCCTGCAGATTTAGCCTTTCCAATTGAGGAAAAATAGGATTGTGTCAGATGGGAGAATTGCTGAGGATAGCCTGGGATATCTACAGCTTCCGCTAAGAGTCCTAAGCAAGTTTGGGGTTGAGGTGTGTTTCTGCTTAGAATTTCTGTATGAAATTCCAGAGGTCCTAGTCACCACAATACCCTTTTAGTTTCTGGACCCATAATGTAGCTGCTCACGTTGCCCATATCTGAGAGTTTATGCACTTTCTGTGAATCTGTACACAACCTGTACTACATGGTATAAATTGCTGTCGCCACTTCTGCTTATAAATGGTCATCACAGGACATGACCTTAATTGGTCAATGGGATATCTTCTATGGAAGGCCACCTACCTATGCACTTTTACTGTTTCCAAGTCCAGATTAAGCATAGAAGGTTGCAGCGACCACAAATGATAGACTGCAAACTGCGGAGTGGAAGTCTGTGTGCCAGGCTTGGTTTCACTTTGGGTTTCACAACCCACTACTCCAGATGACAGTTACCTGGTGGGAAGTAGGTTTTATGTGCCAAGTTAAATGCCTGCCATGTAAGAGATCCATAAGAGGTTGAGTCCAGGGCTTGCAAGAATCCTACGTAAAAACAAGTGTCTACTTTGAGCAACAACCCCCAATTTGGAACACAGAATGTGGTAAATTTGTTGCAGAATAAACAACATCCAACAATTTCTCTGCACAGACTTTCCTAAGTGTGGGTTGGGGTTACGTGGGGTCTGCGCCTTTTGAGAGCTGTTTGTGCCATAATTAAAAGGTGCACATTGTAAATTCATGACCGCTGCAGTAATCAAACAAAAAAACTGAATTCTATAGAACACCTTATAAATGTATCAATTTCAAAAGAGCACACTTTTGACACACAAATTTCTGCGCCAAAAATACAAAAAAAAAACTCAAAACAGTTAAAGTAGTTCTCCACCCCTAGACATCATATCCCCTATCCAAAGGATATGAGATAAGATGTCTGATCGCAATCTTTAGACCGACACCTCCCTCCATTCATGTTTTCACGCCCCCTACTATAGACATGTATGGAGGGGGCATGGCATGACGTCATGACCACGGCTGCCAGAACCCGGCGTTCTGAACATAAATGTTCAGAACGCCAGGGTGCCACCCCCGACCCGAGGCGATCAGACATCTTATCCCCAATGATTTGGATAGGGTATAAACTGTCTAAGAGCGGAGTACCCCTTTAAGCTGTGCGTGTTTGTCGCTTAAGCCCTACTTTGTACCACTGTGCCTGCGAACTCTCCTTGGTCTCATATATTTTCTCATCACAAAGACCCTGGGGACTTGCCGCCCACTCTGGACAGTGTTATCATAACACAGGTCCCCTATGAATCCCACATACACAGCATCACCAAGAAGTTGTTTGAATTCAATTCCTCAAATTATTCCCAAGACCTTTTTTTTTTTTTCTATTTTGGAAATTAAAAATACATTCAGATGACTGCAAACCTGTACAACAAATTATTAGAGCAAGCTTATGTATTTCTGTGCATTTATCTCTAAATCCAGGTACTTTTGCATTAAATTTAGTCTGTTAATTTCCATCCCTCTGCCTCAGCGTATTTAAAGTGGGATTTACAGTAAAGCATGTCTGAACTTGCTTTTCTTGAGTCTATGAAATGAACCACCAAGGTCACACTGTGTAGTAAACCTTAAGAACAGCAAGGATTTTGCTTGATCTTATGTATTAGTATTGGCTGGTAATGTCAAACTGTACATACAGTAGATTACCAAAGAGCTTGGCTTGCTTTGAATAACCTTTTATAGTGTTATGATATTTTGTAACAGCCTGTTTTACAGTATTCTACATACTTTATATCTACACCATTGTATTGTTCTAATAATATTTTACAGAAATATGTGGACATTGAATACTGTAACACTAACGGTTAGATAGGAATACAGGAGGTAGTGGATCCACTGGACCTGTGTGGCAGATGACGGGGGCCGTACCAGGTCTAAGGTGCTGCTGGTTTTCATCAGAGCCCGCCGCAAAGCGGGATGGTCATGCTGCGGCTGGCAGCACCCAGGTCACTACCCCTGGCACGACTCAACCACACAGGAGGCTGAGAAGATTTGAGGCACAGGAGGGATACAGCAACTCATAGTCAGGATAGCAGAAGGTCAGGGCTGGCAGCACAGGAGCGTAGTCAGGAACGTAGCAGGAGGTCGGCAGGCAGGCGGCACAGGAGCAAGGTCAGGTCACAGAACAATAGGTCAGAAACATGGCAAGGCAAGTAACGCTTTCACAATGGCACAAGGCAATAAAGATCCTGCAGGGACGTGTGGGAGGTGCAGGAATTTATAAGTGAGGCACAGGTGTAGACTTAATTATAGGCGTACTGGCCCTTTAAATGGGAAATGTCTTTCCAGGTATCGTGTCGCAGGACAACCATCGAGTATAGAGAAGCCTACATTCTTCACCTTGTACCATAGTGAACCAACATGTAAAGATCCTCAGTAGTTTCAGTAGCTTTGGACTGAGACCTTGAGAACCCGAGTACTTATTACACCTGCATTAGTCCTTATATGTGCTAAAAGGCACCTAAACAAAAACAAAAAAATGTATGCTATTTAGCAGCTTTACTGAATTTAGTGCTTAGAGGGACCGTGACCAAATATCCATTCTTCTTGCTAAAAATCTGTAACATGTACTCACTACATGTGCTATTCTATCTGTTGCATTTACACCTTGTTATTAGGATGATGTGATCATGTATACCTGTCATGACCATTTAATATTCTGGGGCTTATGCATGTAGTTTTGAGTATTTTCTGCTGACATATTTTATTTGCTAGGCATAGAGATTCCACAGCACCTTTCTTTTTTTCTTTATTTTTTTAAGTTGCATTAAAAATTTTTTTTAACAATTACAGCATGTTTACTTTTTCATTTAAGTTCAATATAAAATGTATATATTTTATATTGAGCTCTGCTGTTGTGTTTTTAATGTTGGTGCATTATAGTAAACAATAGGGTACAGTAGATGGGGCTTTTTAATCTATATTTTCTAAGAGCAAGGTGGGAAAAAAAAGAATATTTCGTTCATTAGTATTCTATATTTTCATGGCATTCACATTGGGGGATGTGAGATTGTAAAAGTCTGGACATTTTTACATTTTGTGGTGCCAATTATGTTCTTTTTTTCATAATTTTTTTTTCCTTGGAAAATGAGAAAAGGAGGTGAAATTGTTGTATTTTTTTTCTGTAATTCCGCAGCATTTCCTTAGGAAAATCTGTTTTAAATAGTCAATTCATACTAAATATGCAGTAGAAATTGACATGCTGTGGATTTAAAGGGGTTATCCAGGAAAAAACTTATATATATATATATATATATATATATATATATATATATATATATATATATATATATATATATATATATATCAACTGGCTCCAGAAAGTTAAACAGATTTGTAAATGACTTCTATAAAAAAATATTAATCCTTTCAGTACGTATGAGCTGCTGAAGTTGAGTTGTTCTTTTCTGTCTAAGTGCTCTCTGATGACACGTGTCTCGGGAGCTGTCTAGAGTAGAAGCACATTTCCATAGCAAATCTATTCTGCTCTGTGCAGTTCCTGAGACAAGCACAGATGTCAGCAGAGAGCACTGTTGCCAGACAGAAAAGAACAACTCAACTTCAATAGCTGATAATTATTGGAAGGATTAAGATTTTTTAATAGAAGTAATTTACAAATCTGTTTAACTTTCTGGAGCCAGTTGATATATATATATATATATATATATATATATATATATATATATATATATATAAAAAAAAAAAAAGTTTATTTTCCTGGAATACCCCTTTTAAAATCCATACTGCATATCCATTTGGTTGCTGATTTTTTCCATGTGTAAAAGTGATTTCTTAAAATGTCATTCACATATTGGTACAGTTATACGCTGCAGAATTTCCACATGCAAATCCACTACGGCAACTCTGCAACATCCCTGTGCCGTGATAAAGTGGCCATAAGATGGATTACTTCTCAGCTGTAAGTGTAACTGCCACGACCTGTAGGTTTTGAAAGTCTTCAGCTGTCAGGACATAATGAAACTTGTTTTCCAACATAGAGGAAGAAAAAAAAAACATAAGCATACAGTATGTCTTACAATGGCTGGGTTTGAGACACCCTGTTCTGCTCATGAGCCCTGGGCAATACACTGGACTATGAGACCAAGACTCTTGAGGCCATGTTCATATGGCCAAAAATGTGCGAAATGTCCACCCTTAAGATATGCGCTATCTTCATAAATGGCAATGTAGCGCCGTATATACCATGTATACCATGACTAAGGGTCCTTGACTCGAAACGCGTTGGCGTGAAGGGACCTATCTCCAAGCTGTCTACTGTACGTAATATTGCCTGATGTACTCCCCTACCTGCCTTTCTATGGAACGTTTAACCAGATTTCAATAAACTCCGGATTTTAATGTGCTGGCTTCATTCGTCTATTGTGCTAATTTACAAATCTGTTTAACTTTCTGGCACCAGTTGATGTAACAAAAAAATGTTTTCCAGTGGAGTACCCCTTTAAAATCAATGGGACTTCCCACTAAATTTTGCTCTGAAATGGGCTAAATGGAACTTTGATCTGATCCTGCTGACATTCTCCGATCCAAGAAGAAAGCAGGCAGCTCAGCAAGATGCGCAGTGGTTGGGGAAGAAGAGATCGGAGAGCATACTATGAGTTCAGGAGGTGGGCTCTGCCGCTGCACTGAAAAGGGGCCAGTCATGCATAGCAAGTCACTTACTGTGTCTCTGCTAAGGCTCTATGCAAGTGGGAGGGTGGAGAGTATATGGTTTGACAGCTGAGGTTTAAACTACTTTTAGCTCAGGGACTTATCGTGAATTTACTGACTCCCTGGTGGGCCAGTCTTGGCCTGCTTGGCTGTAATTTAATGCAATCCTCCTAACTTTTCAATGAGCAAAAAGAAAAGGTGTGCATGATAATCCTATGGCACTGATAACATTTCTACCATTTTTTTTATTTGCAGAATTACACATTTACTTACTTTAGTCTCCCAGCTCTACAGTATTGCATGGACTATGATATTTCTTATTTTATAGTGTGCCATAAAAACACACTAAAAGTGTTTGTTTCTGCTAACGTGTTATATTGTGAATATATTAATGATAACATTAAATCACAGTTTCAGTCAAAGCAAAAGTAAAGCTAAGCACTTCCTTAGAGGGGAGTTAACACTGTAGTAAAACTTCTATGGTCAAAATACATCTTTGGACCAAGCTAAACTTTTACTATAACAGTTTAATTGTATGCGTTCATGGTGTGTAGATAGATATAGTGTTCTGGTAGTCTGTGGTCAAGTTAGTGGACTCTCTTCGGCCAAAAATTTGGTTGGAACCCTCATCGCCTCTATAGTAAGCCTAAATGGCTTATTCAATGATAAAACCTATTTTAATTTGTATATGTAGGAGAAGCTATAGTCAAGAAAGCTTAGTAGGAGGGAGACAGTTGGCTGAATTCCTAGCTAGAGTATGTTACAGCAGATAGGATGGTGGGCTGAACAAAACATAGCAGGCAGTTTGCATCAAAAACTAAGAAAATCCACAGAAAGGTAGTAAGATAACTTTATTTACCAATATATGTTTATTAGACCGTGGAACATACATATTATTGTCTCACAGCTTACTATACAAATAAGATAACTTCAGGAGATGTGTATTGGGCAGCCCCCATTGCCTACTGATTTCTACTGTTAGGGAAACAAGGATCAGGTATTTCAATTTTTATCATGTCCATACCTTTGTTCATTCAGTAAATACTTGGAATCGAATTTGTCTGGCAACTGTTTATCTCCACTGCCAAGTAACATGTACGCTAAGCCACTAGGTTGAGTATATACTTAAAATCTTAAACTTAAATGGCTATATCCTGCTACTTAGTGTCTGCAAACACCTGGAGTTTAAAGGTGATAGCACAACCTTTTTGTTTCAGCTTAATTATTAGATATCAAAGATATAGGCTGTGTTAGCAAAATATTAACATGCAGGAAATGTCATTACAGTGTGCCAAAACCCTTTCCCCATGGGACATTAAGGGTATAATATTTTGGATGCAATAAACAGTTGTGACGCCAGTGGTTGGCAACCGTCTGTGTACTGGCATTCATCATATCTGGGTCTTTGTCCATGCTCTTCTCTATATACCTGGCTGTCATCGTGCTGCTTCTACTGTGTCTTTAAAGGGGTATTCCAGGAAAAAAATTTTTTTTTTTTTATATATCAACTGGCTCCAGAAAGTTAAACAGATTTGTAAATTACTTCTATTAAAAAATCTTAATCCTTTCAGTACTTATGAGCTTCTGAAGTTGTTTGTTCTTTTCTGTCTAAGTGCTCTCTGATGACTCGTGTCTCTGGAACCGCCCAGTTTAGAAGCAAATCCCCATAGCAAACCTCTTCTAAACTGGGCGGTTCCCAAGATACCTGTCATCAGAGAGCACTTAGACAGAAAAGAACATCCTTAACTTCAGAAGCTCATAAATACTTAAAGGATTAAGATTTTTTTATAGAAGTAATTTACAAATCTGTTTAACTTTCTGGAGCCAGTTGAGATATATATATATATATATATATATATATATATATATATATATATATATAAAAATCCTGGATAACCCCTTTAAGGGGGCAGGTGCCTATTCTTTCTGGCATTCATCTGTATTCCATCTTTCTTAGCTCGGCTTTTCCTTTTTAAGGTTGTCCCGCCCTCTCCTATGTGCCTGAGCATCTCTGTGGTTTATCCATTGAGAAGGTATGCTGTGTATTCTGATCCTGCGTTTCCATTTATGATTTTGGCCTGTCTGTTTCAGCCTGAACCATCTGTACTGTATCCAGCCTGGTCCATCTGTACTGTATAACCTTTCCTGTTGACCTAGAGATTATTGATTTTAAACTGTTCCACCTGCCCTGATCATCTACCATAATGTCAACTACACCTCAGTCTTCTGAATATATCCTATTTGGATTCTACAATGTATGTCACAGCTTGCTGAGGATGTTTTCCTGCTTGACTACTCCTTGTATTGCACTGGCTCCCCTGGGTCAGCAGCTACCACACTAGGACAGCTCTTTGGAAGGGACCTGGCAACTAAGATTGTATCCAGGAGTGTGATAAAGTGTGAAAACCCAAGAGGTGTTTAGACCCTGCTTCAAAATTCCCAAAACTGGTTAGCAGCATGGCGGGTCCACACCCATTGATTTCTTACAACAGTTTAATTGTGTGAACAAACACTGAAATAATTAGGAGCCAATTAAACTATATACCCGTTAAATTTTATGGTACCCTAGAAATAAAACTATTGTAAGAATAATAGAACAAACGTATAAGACGGGTGAAATGAATTTGCCTCAGAACTTTGGTTAACCAGTAAAACTCACAGGACATCTCCAAAATGAATGAGTTATTTTTTTTTTCTACCATATTTCCACAAAATAGCAAACAATTCTAGATGTATAGATAACTAGAATGCTTAGGACAGTGATTATTGGACTCGCTGCCGTTATTGAGCCCTTGAGAGGTCCCCTCCATGGTTTAGTTATTCATGAGCTAGACTGTTTGCCAGTTGTAGACACACAGAATTTCCTTTCCCCTCATTTTTCTAACCAATCCCAGCACGGCACAGACTTCCCTCTACTGTATTTCAGCAGCACATTAAGAAAGTGCTAACACTAAGCATTGAACCTCTGACAATGATGAAAAACTTAGACTAAAATGGGGGAGGGGAGATTACACTACAGCATGGTGGACAAACCACAATTTACATATGCAACACAGTAACGTAGTTAATAAGGTTGAAAAAGACAACAGTCCATCAAGGTCAACCTATATTCCTATTTTATTTCCACTGTGTTGATCCAAAGAGAGACAAAAACCCCTTATGAGGCTGATGACAATTGTCCCATATCAGGGGGTAAATTCCTTTGTGAATAAATTAATGAATATCAGAATAAGCCCCTGGATCAACTTTTTATCCTTATAAATCTAATATCCATAACCTGTAATGTTATGAACAGTATGGATCCTCTGCAGCAGGCAGACCGGTTCTGTCTTGATCTCTCTCCTCCTGCACAAAGCACATGCTAAACCCTGCCCCCAATTCTTGTATTCTGTTCTTTCTCTACCTAGACAGATTGCAGGAAAGGAATCATTTTTGGTAAATGATGTTATTTACATAGGCTATTAAATGGAGGGATGCTGTTTGAAGTGACAGTGAACATTTAAGTTAAAACATTAAACATGATTATGTGTGCCTGCTTTATGCTATAAATGGTAAAAAAGATTGTTGTGCAAAATTTATGGTTTTGGTGTGAAGGTCAAGCTGTAGTAAAGCGTATATTATAAAAGTTTGCTAGGTTATAAAATTTAACTGCAACTTATGTTTGGAATTTTGTATGTTTTATAATTAAACCAACTTCTAAATAGAATGTTTTTTCTGTATGACTAAGGGTGGCAATAAAGCAGAATAAACCTTAAAGCAATTTTTTTGTTTACACGCCCAAGTACCTACTGGAATTAGTGCTATATTTTTGGATTATTAATATTTGTATGTATCAAAATATACATTTTGTGTCTGGCTTTCCTAACGTTTTCTCTTAATTTGCCAGTAATTCACTCATGCACTGTATATGCTATGCTAGTTCACAGTCTACACACTGAAAGGAACAGCTATCTTACTCAAGAAATCTCACCAGCCAGGGTGCCGATCAGATGCTTGTGTGGAACACCAAAGGCTGCATTTAAATCTTCCGTAATTGTTCCATTATGAGCCTACAATGCAGAATCCGTCAAAGTGGGGGGAGGAGGTGTTACAAACACACTAACCCCTCCGATGTATGTCTATACAAAAGTAGACTCCCTAAGGGTGTATTCTTACTGATAGAAAATATCATTTTTGAATGCTGCAGAAACAATCTTATTCAAGTGTATGGGATAGATTTAAAGGGGTACTCAACTGGTGCCAAAAAAGTTAAAGGGGTTATCCAGGAAAAAAACTTTTTTTTATATATCAACTGGCTTGTAAATTACTTCTATTAAAAAAATCTTAATCTTTTCAGTACTTATGAGCTTCTGAAGTTAAGGTTGTTCTTTTCTGTCTAAGTGCTCTCTGATGACACCTATCTCGGGAAACGCCCAGTTTAGAAGCAGATCCCCAAAGCAAACCTCTTCTAAACTGGGCGTTTCCCGAGACACGTGTCATCAGAGAACACTTAGACAGAAAAGAACAACCTTAACTTCAGAAGCTCATAAGTACTGAAAGGATTAAGATTTTTTAATAGAAGTAATTTACAAATCTGTTTAACTTTCTGGAGCCAGTTGATATATACATTTTTGTTTTTCCTGGAATACCCCTTTAAACAGATTTGTAAATACCGTATTTATCGGGGTATACCACGCACCGGCCTATAACACGCACCCTCATTTTACCAAGGATATTTGGGTAAAAAAAGTTTTTTACCCAAATATCCATGGTAAAATGAGGGTGCGTGTGTGCGCGTGTATACCCCGATATACCCCCAGGAAAGGCAGGGGGAGA
The DNA here is from genome assembly GCF_029499605.1 of Hyla sarda. Taxonomy (NCBI): domain Eukaryota; kingdom Metazoa; phylum Chordata; class Amphibia; order Anura; family Hylidae; genus Hyla; species Hyla sarda. The sequence goes on along the minus strand of NC_079191.1, from coordinate 261,583,988 downwards.
GAGGCCGTCGCTGCCCGCTTCTCTCCCCCTGCCTTTCCTGGGGTCTAGAGCGCTGCTGTCGGCCCTTCTCACCCCCTGGTTATCGGCGCCGATAGCCAGGGGGAGAGAAGGGGCAGCGGCACCCATTGCCGGCGCCGCTGCCCCGTTGCCTCCCCCCATCCCCGGTGGCATAATTACCTGAGTCGGGTCCGCGCTGCTGCAGGCCTCTGTCGTGCGTCCCCAGCGTCGTTGCTATGCACGGCGCGGCGCACTGACGTCATGCACCGCGCCGTTCAGCGCATAGCAATGACGCCGGGGACGCACGCCGGAGGCCTGCAGCAGCGCGGACCCGACTCAGGTAATTATGCCACCGGGGATGGGGGGAGGCAACGGGGCAGCGGCGCCGGCAATGGGTGCCGCTGCCCCTTCTCTCCCCCTGGCTATCGGCGCCGGCACCGATAGTCAGGGGGACAGAACGGGCAGCGGCGCCGATAACCAGGGGGTGAGAAGGGCCGACAGCAGCGCTCTAGACCCCAGGAAAGGCAGGGAGAGAGAAGCGGGCAGCGACGGCCTCTCTCCCCCTGCCTTTCCTGGGGGTGTATCGGCGTATAACACGCACACAGACTTTAGGCTAAAATTTTTAGCCTAAAAAGTGCGTGTTATACGCCGATAAATACGGTAACTTCTATTAAGAAATCTTAATCCTTTCAGTACTTATCAGCTGCTGAATACTACAGAGGAAAAAAATTTTCTTTTTGAATGTCTTTTCTGTCACGACCACAGTGCTCTCTGCTGACACCTCTGTCCATGTCAGGAACTTTCCAGAGCTGCATATGTTTGCTATGGGGATTTTGTCCTGCTCTGTCACCCATGGCACTGTCAGTTGCTCAATGTTTTCAATTATTTTTAACTGTCAGTTTTCAAGAACTGTCAACTGGACTATCCTTATTTCTTCTAGCTTTCCCATACATATGAACATTTAGCATGCTTGAATTTTCATGTGTCCTATATGAGAAGAGATAAGTGGCAGCCGGACTACTCCGATGACTGCTTCTCTCCCTGAACATAAGGGCGGCAATAATCTAGCATGCTCGATCCCTCTCTCTACCGACGGTATGTTTGTGAATCGGGAGGCTGTCATTCACTCTAACCAGGCAAACACGTCAGCAGCTTTGGCTGACTTTAGAATAAGGTGTATGGGCACCTTAACGTGGCATATTATTACCTCACCGTTTATTATAAATGTTTTGCTCAATCTGGATTTCAGTTCTTATCTAACTGTAGGAAATTAGATTAGTGGGGAGCAAGGTCACCATGATAGTAAGCAACAGAGTAAGTGTACGCACAGATATTTCCACTTTTCCATATGACTGTGTTCATAAGAGCATGTGATTGGAACAATGGCATGTGGGGAAAGGAATAGTGGAAGGATCATAATGGACTGAGTAATGAATTCTGAGTAAAGAATGTCTCTGAAAGACTATACAATGAACCAGAGAGCTAAAGGGGTATTCTAGGATTTTTTTTATTTGACTGTGCTACAGGGGCTGTAAAGTTAGTGTAGTTCATAATATAATATCTGCACCTGTGTCTGGCGGTGGTCTCGCAATTCTTCTGTGATTTTAGCCCAATATTTATTTTTAACAGCATACAAAATTACTCAGGCCTCAGGTTTTCCCAGGTTGCAGTGCTACTGAGACATGTCATCACTAGTCAGGGGTGCAAAGGGAGCCTGTCCTGCTGCAATGGGTGAAGCGGCCGCTGGGTGGGAGGAAGATAATTCTGCAACTAATTGTATTTTTGCAACAGCTGGAGGCACCCTGGTTAGAAAACACTGGTCTTTTGAATGGACTGAAGTCATTTGTGTTTCAATGGGTGGGGTGGCTGGAGGAAAGTGACCTCACACTTACAAACAAGGAATTATGGGACATGTAATTTGAGAGAATAAACTCCAACATGAAATAGCCAGTTTACAAAAAGACAGCCACAGCATTATGGTAATCTCACAACATATCCATTTCGCCTCAAGGAAAACACAGATCCTTCCTAAGTATGTCCAATACTGTCTGGCAGATACGTACTAAAATCACCTTATGGCGGATAACCCCTTTAAAGGGGTATTCCAGGAATGAAAAAAACAGGCCTTTTTTTCTTTCAAAGACCTCTCCCTGTTTTTCTCCAGGTTGGGTGTGGTTCTGCGGCTCAGTTCCACTCAGTTCCTCCGTTCCAGAGCCAAGTGGTAATACCACACCCAAAGTGGAGACAAGGAGGGCGCTGTTTTTGAAAGAAAAGGCCTGTTTTTTAATTTATTCCAGGAATACCCCTTTAAGTTGGAAAGAAACATTTATGAATAAGATTTTTTTTAATGTAGAAACGATACAAAAAAAAAATCTAAGGTACTAAAAGTTTTTCCTATTGTTGAAAAGTATATGGGACTTGGCCATCAGATAAGGTCTTATGCTCTCATCCGTATTATTGTATGTCACATGCATCCGGAGTATGAAAGGCACCAAATGGCAAAATGGTGCTAAAGAGCCCTTTACCTTCTTAGGAGTCCATGCTAATGGAATAGCTGTGTGCCTGATAACATAACCCCTTTAATACAGTTAGTAATCACAGACAACCACTTTTATATGGTTGCTTCAGGGAAATATAACATTTTATAGTAATATAGTTCATAAGGTCGAAAAAAGACAAGAGTCCATCAAGTTCAACCTATAACCCTAATGAGTCCCTACTGAGTGGATATAGATCTAGAATCCATAACCTGTAATGTTATTTTCCAAAAATGCATCCAGACCCCTTTTAAATTATTTTACAGAGCTCACCATGACCATCTCCTCAGGCAGAGAATTCCAGTGTCTCACTGCTCTTACAGTAAAGAACCCTGTCTGTGCTGGTGTAGAAACCTTCTTTCCTCTAGACGTAGAGGATGCCCCCTTGTTATAGATACAGTCCTGGGTATAAATAGATCATGGGAGAGATCACTGTACGGCCCCCTGATATATTTATACATAGTTTACATAGTTATTAGGTCTCCTCTAAGCCGTCTTTTTTTCTAAACTAAATAACCCTGATACTGATAATCTTTCTGGGTACTGTAGTCCTCCCATTCCTCGTATTACCTTGGTTGCCGTCTTTGAACCCTCTCCAGCTCCACTATAACTTTCTTGTACACTGGTGCCCAGTACTGTACACAGTATTCTGTGTGGTCTGACTAGTGATTTGTACAGTGGTAGAATTATTTCCTTGTCGTGGGCATCTATGCCCTTATTGATGCACCCCATGATTTTATTTGCTTTGGCAGCAGCTGCCCGACACTGATCACTACAGCTAAATTTACTATTAAAGTAATGTCGAGTTTTACAGACAAAATATATGGTATGTCTGCCTTTACAGTTGTTGCTTGAATATTGCAAGAGTTTAGCTCAGTTGAGAAGGGCAAACGGCAGCAAATAGCTTAGACAGTGACTTGAAATGCAGCGCTCCTGCTATGCTTTTTTTTTCCTTACAGAAAATACAGCCATATTCACATTGGCACAAAACAATACCTGCTTGTTCAGCACTAAGTTATCACCTACAGGTTGCGTAGTACCTGTATTTATTTAAATGTCACTTCACACAACTGGAAGTTTTCACCAAATCCGTTTTTTGAGACTGCAGCCTTCTGGAGTAGAACTTCCATAAGTAGTACATTTTATCTCCTTGATCGAGAGTTTATCCCCTAACCTGTGGTTGGGAATAACTGCTGAAGATTGAAATAACTCGTTAAGTGAAAGAGAATAGGTTTATTTTAATGTTTAAAGTGATTTTGAATGTGTCTCTCAGGTAAGAATTTTGGTAAAAAACACTAGTAGCCTTAAATATTATCTAAGGCTACTTTCACACTGCTGTTATGTCATGGCAGTAAACCGGCCATTACAAAACGATGGGAGTATAGCGGTATAAAAATGAGTACATGCACCATCTTTTTCTCCCGCTATACTTATCTAAAACAACAGACCTCATTATAATCAATGGGATCCGGCTGTGCCCGTTATAACCTGTCCCGATAAAGGCTGTTAAAGGCCAAAAAAAGAAAAAGAAGAAAAGAGCCTAACGGACCCGTTATGTGAGGTCTCAACAGTAGTGTGAATGTGGCCTAATCCTGGATGTCTTTCTTTTTGTAGCTGGCAGGGGCTCTCCTGGCCTTTCTGGTTACTGGGGGCGCTTCATTAGAGTTACGTTTACTTGGTATCCAGTATTTACATCATTATCAGATATCTTGCACTTTGCTTTATATTTGGAAACATTTTATCTTTATTTTCCTAATGATAAAATGACCTTCAATGACACATTTGCTATGTAACATTTACCTGACTGAACTTTAAGAGGAGGAGGGGGGTGGGGGTAAATCATCTACTCCTCTCCTTAGGTAAAATGCTGTATGTTTCCCAGATTGTTTAAAATACTGTATATACTCGAGTATAAGCCGACCCGAATATAAGCCAAGGCCCCTAATTTCACCCCCAAAACCCAGGAAAAGTTATTGACTCGACTATAAGCCTAGGGTGGGAAATACATCATCCCCCCATCATTAACACCCTCATCATCATCACCCTGTCATCATCACCGCCTGTCATCATCCCCGCCTGTCATCATCCCCCCCTTCATCATTACCCTGTCATCATCCCCCCTTCATCATCACCGCCTATCATCATCCCCCTGTCATCATCCCACACCCCCCCCTTCATCATCACCACCTGTCATCATCCCCCTGTCATCATCCCACCCCGATGGCTATCTGGGCTTGCTGGGAGTTGTAGTTTTGAAACATCTGGAGGTCTGCAGGTTGAAGACCACTGAGGGCGGAGAATTCACTCGAGTATAAGCCGAGGGGGGTGTTATACTTATACTCGAATATATACGGTAACGGCTATATTGGTCCATTTTTATTTGGTACAATTTGTAATGTATATGTGGCTTATTACTCTATGTACCTTATACTGTATTCATGTGATATTGTGTTATATACGGAGTATACACCTTTAGGTCCTAGGAATCTAGAAATGGTGAAGTGACCTAGATTAATCATGCCATCTGAATTAAGAGGGGTCAGTTTTAGGGAGTTTGCTAGAGCTGTGTGGCATTCCAGCTTGAAGATAAGCCAATCCAAATACAGTATGCTTTTTACCAGTGGGGTACCTCAGGTGTCTGTACTGGGACCAATTTTGTGTAATATCTTCATTAGTGATATTGCGAAAGGTCTCGATGGTAGGGTAGGTCTCGTTGCTAATGACACAAAGATATGTAACAGGGTTGATGTTCCTGGAGGGATCCGCCAAATGGAAAAGGATGTAGGAAAACTAGAAGAATGGTCAGAATTCTGGCAACTGAAATTTAATGTAGATAAGTGCAAGATAATATCTGACACAGTCCTGACCTCAGTATCTGAGGAAAGAGATTAAGGAGAAATTATTTCAGAAGCCTTAAAGGTAGGAAGACAATGTAATAGAGCAGCAGGAAACGCTAGCAGAATGCTTGGATTTATAGGGAGAGGTATAAGCAGTAGAAAGAGAGAAGTGCTCATGCCTCTGTACAGAACACTGGTGAGACCTCACTTGGAGTATTGTGCGCAGTACTGGAGGCTGTATCACCAAAAGGATATAGATACTCTAGAGAGAGTTCAGAGAAGAGCTACTAAACTAGTACATGGATTGCAGGATAAAACTTACCAGGAAAGGTTAAAGGACCTTAACATGTATAGCTTGGAAGAAAGAAGAGACAGAAGGGATATGATAGAGTCTTTTAAATACTTAAAAGGAGGAGAGTATATTTAAAAGAAGAGAAACTACCACAAGAGGACATAGTTGCCAGTTATTTGAGCAATTTTGAAAGAGATTTGTGACGGCAACACATGACCTGAGGTTTGTTTGAGGAAGACGGTGACCTATTAAAGTTTACAGAGACTTTGCCACCTCCTTAAAAAAACTCCTTAAACATGAGTACTCTAAAAATGAGAAATCCTAAATGAGAATCAGGTTATTTACAATGTATTTCCAGTCCTTCTCTGTAGCTCACAAACAGGACATGCACTTGTATACTCATGAGCAAGTCCTCTCCGCTATGTTGATGAGCAGGGGTTTTCTAGGACTTTTACATTAAAGGGGTATTCCAGGCAAAACCTTTTTTTATATATATCAACTGGCTCCGGAAAGTTAAACAGATTTGTAAATTACTTCTATTAAAAAAATCTTAATCCTTCCAATAGTTATTAGCTTCTGAAGTTTTCTGTCTAACTGCTCAATGATGATGTCACGTCCCGGGAGCTGTGCATGATGGGAGAATATCCCCATAGGAACTGCACAGCTCCTGGGACATGAGTCATCAGAAAGCAGTTACATAAAACAACAACTCAACTTCAGAAGCTAATAACTATTGGAAGGATTACGATTTTTTAATAGAAGTAATTTACAAATCTGTTTAACTTTCCGGAGCCAGTTGATGTATAAAAAAAAAAGTTTTGGCCTGGAATACCCCTTTAATGATCTATCATCATCAGGATTATTATTATTATTTATTAATATAGTGCCCTTGGTTCCAGGGAGCTTTACATATAAGGATAGGTAATCCATGTCTGATCAGTGGGATGACAACACCCGGCACTACTGCCGATCAGCTGATCAGCAGAGCCACACTTCAGGCATTTATGTTAGGAACAGGGTACAGTTGTCTTTGTTTATTGTGTGGTGATTGTGATGAGTTAGTGCAGCTCAGCTCCCACTGAAGTGTACCAAGACTTCTGGCACTGTTTATTGTGTATATGCTGGAGTTGCAGCTTTGACAAACTGCTTAAAATTGGGGATTCTGGATGTCTGCACCCGACCAAACATTGCCTATCCTGAGGATAGGCCTTCAATATAAAATGCAATGAAAAATCATCTTTAAAGGGGTACTCCGGCGCTAAGACATCTTATCCCCTATCCAAAGGATAAGAGATAAGATGCCTGATGGTGGGGGTCCTGCCGCTGGGGACCCCCGTGATCTTTCACGCAGCACCCCTGTGATCTTTCACACAGTTGTCACGCCCTCTCCCATAGGCTTGCAATGACGGGGTGGAGAGGGGGTTGTGTTGACATCACATGGGGCGGAGCCGTGATGTCACGATACTCCAGCCCCGTGATCGGTGGTCATCAGACTAGGAGCGAACATGCTGCGGGGGTTGCGTGAAAGATCACGGGGGTCCCTAGCAGCGGGACCCCCGCAATCAGGCATCTTATCCCCTATCCTTTGGATATGGGATAAGATGTCTTAGCGCCGGAGTACCCCTTTAAAGGGAATCCCTCAGTTGTGTATATAGTGCTAAATGTGGCAGACACCATTGGATAGCGGAAAGGGTATAGAAGCAAATATTATATTTCCTAGAGCTGATGGTGGTTGATAAACATACAACTATAAAATTGCCTTTTAATTTCTCAACCAAGTGTTAAGGGAGTGGGGCCGAGCTGCTCAGGTGCCACAACCTGGCATACCTCCTCGCTGTCTTCACCTCCCAGACCCTCCTTGATTAACAAAAAAACTAAAAATTTGCTCCATGGCTGTGGGCCACAGCAGTGTCCCATCTCAGTTAGTAATTAAGCAAGCCAGTTACTGTGTGGTCAGGACATCACAGGAAAAAAGGTGGACACCAGTGAAGGACCAAGCAGCTGTGGGGACTGATGGTAATTGTCAGAATACCACAGAAAAAGCCTGGAATAGTGTAGTAGACTAGGCTTACCCATACAATGGTATGTAAAAAAAATAAAAGGTGTGCGATTCTCTTATAATAAGACTATATAGATGATGAATTTTAATCTATGGTATCTATTGGAGGCATCTGTATAGCATGTATCATATAAAAAGCCATGATGTATATGGACACCATAAATGTGATTTAAACAGAGTCCCCCCCCCCCCCGATCAAACACTTATCCTTCGGAAAGGGGATGAGTTTTATATACCACTGCAGATCTCCTTTAAGTGTTTATAGATCTCATGATAAAAAGTGAGTCTTATCTTCACTTCCTGTGAATACGTATAATTGTTTTAACAGAATGCGGAAGTAGATGTGATAAATGTTGCAATAAACATGTCAAATTCTGAATCATCCAAACAAAAGAGAATACTGAAAATACTTTTCCATGCCTTTAGTTATACATAACACCCTCTCTTAAAAATGTGTTTTAAAGGGGTACTCCCGTGGAAAACTTTTTTTTTTTTTTAAATCAACTGGTGCCAGAAAGTTAAACAGATTTGTTAATCACTTCTATTAAAAAAAATCTTAATCCTTCCAGTACTTTTTAGGGGCTGTATACTAAAGAGAAATCCCAAAAGAAATGCATTTCCTGTGATGTCCTGACCACAGTGCTCTCTGCTGACCTCTGCTGTCCATTTTAGGAACTGTCCAGAGAAGAAGAAAATCCCCATAGCAAACATATGCTGCTCTGGACAGTTCCAAAAAAGGACAGCAGAGGTCAGCAGAGAGCACTGTCCAGGAGTTTTCCACGGGAGTACCCCTTTAAAGAAAGAGCAGCAACATTGGGGATACGGCTCCCAGGTGACCCACAAATGGCTGATTTTTTTATTGTAGAAGTGAATTCCACGAAAAAGCTCCAACACTTGTGAAATACAAAAGCTTTATTGCTTTTCGGCTACATCAATGCCACATCAAAAAGTGCAATATAATGGCTGGTTAACATCATGTTTTCCGCAATACGGGACCGCATACGGCAGGGGAGAGCTAAAAGCTAGCACTCCCGTATTGAGCTGTATGCGGTCCCGTTTGTAATTCATTTCAATGAGCCGTTCCGAGAGAAACGTTTGGTCCGGACGGCTCATTTTTCTCCCATATGCGTTTTTACAACCGTACTTAAAACTGTGGTCAACCATGGTTTTCGGTACGCGTGTAAAAGCGCATATGGGAGAAAAATGAGCCGACCGGACCGAACGTTTCACTCCGGCGGGCTCATTGAAATGAATTCCATACGGGAGCGCATACAGCTCAATACAGGAGTGCTAGTTTTTAGCTCTCCCCTGCCGTATGCGGTCCCGTATTGCAGAAAACATGATGTGAACCAGCCCTAAGAAAGCAAAAAAAACTTTTAACTCCTTTCCAGCTACAATAGTCTTTAGTCATGATTCATCTAAGAGAGAGTGCAGCTGAAAACATGTTGATGGGTTTTTCCTATCTTGTGCCCTCTTAGGGTGCGTTCACAAGGGCGTATTTGTCAGCGGATCTGCAGCTGCGGATCCGCTGACAAAGGCCCCTAAAGTGCTGCCCTCTTTGTGCCTGCTAATAGCGGCAATCCGCCGCTACCAGCAGACACACTGTGAAGTGCGAGTCGCAGTGTATCCGCACATCCCGCACATCGCGGCCGCTCCCCCGGCTCCCTGAGCTACACAGAGAGAGGCCGAGATGTGTGCGAGTACACTGCAGGGTAACTCGCACATCGCAGTGTCTGCTGGTAGCGGAGGATTGCCGCTATTAGCAGGCACAAAGAGGGCAGCACTTTAGGGGCCTTTGTAAGCAGATCCGCAGCTGCGGATCCGCTGACAAATACGCCCGTGTGAATGCACCCTTATAGTGCACTTCTCTGTATGGCATTTTCCTATACTATTATAGTGCACTTCTCTATATGGCATTTTCCTATCCTCTTATAGTGCACTTCTCTATATGGCATTTTCCTATCCTCTTATAGTGCACTTCTCTATATGGCATTTTCCTATCCTCTTATATTGTACTTCTCTGTATTACATTTTCCTATCCTCTTATATTGCACTTCTCTATATGGCGTTTTCTTATCCTCTTATATTGTACTTCTCTATATGACATTTTCCTATCCTCTTATATTGCACTTCTCTATATGGCGTTTTCTTGTCCTCTTATATTGCACTTCTCTGTATTACATTTTCCTATCCTCTTATATTGCACTTCTCTGTATTACATTTTCCTATCCTCTTATAGTGCACTTCTCTGTATGGCATTTTCCTATCATTTTATATTGCACTTCTCTATATGGCATTTTCCTATCCTCTTATAGTGCACTTCTCTGTATGGCATTTTCCTATCATTTTATATTGCACTTCTCTATATGGCATTTTCCTATCCTCTTATATTGCACTTCTCTGTATGACATTTTCCTATCATTTTATATTGCACTTCTCTATATGGCATTTTCCTATCCTCTTATAGTGCACTTCTCTGTATGGCATTTTCCTATCATTTTATATTGCACTTCTCTATATGGCATTTTCCTATCCTCTTATAGTGCACTTCTCTATATGACATTTTCCTATCATCTTATATTGCACTTCTCTCTATGGCATTTTAACAGAAAGGGAATAGAGATTTTGTATTATTCAACTGAGCGTGGTGGACAGGTGAGCTGACTAGCACACTCGGAGAAATTATATATAGAAACTTTATCTAGAGTACTCTGAACATCAACTTTGTTTTCCAACAAGACAATGGCCAACATTTATCATTGTCTTTAGACTTTTTTTGTGTCTAGAAAAGGTGCAAAAAAGGCGCAAGCAAGGTTTATTTGTGACTTTTGGTTTGCACATTTCTGCTGATTTTGAGTTGCGATCCACTGATTTTGGCAATACACATGATATGGAAGGGTTTTATGAACTGCGCCTTTTTGTGAAAAGGCGCAAAGCCATTAAAAAGTCTCTAAAACTACATCAGCCCAGACTTAGCTTAGCTTTTTGGTGGATGAGAAGAGAGAAATTGTGTGCTTGCACATTATTTATCAAATGCTCTGCAACCATTTAATAAATGTGGTGCTCCTACACATTACCAGCACACAAAAAAAGTGTAGAAAAATGCTTCACTTACACCTACAATGATAAATGTGGGCCAATGACCCTAAGCACACAGCCAAGACAACACAGAAATGTCTCAGGCACTACTCTGTGAATGTACTTGAGTGGCCAGCAGAGCCCTTTCTGTTGATGTACACCGTTGGTCCCCATCCAACCTGACAGACCTTGAGAGGATCTGCAGAGAAGAATGGCAGAAAGGGTAATGAGTAATAAGCATCTAAATACTTGGGTCAATGCAATATTTTAGTTTTTCCTTTTTATTTCGGTTTTATGTGGTAAGTGCAGAATGATTAGGAGAGACTGAAGTATTTTTTTAATTTCAACTCAAGACTTCAAAATAATAATAAAAAAAAGTTATAGTGTAAAATTTTGAATGCATTATATGCAAGAAAGCAGGCTCCTGGCATACAGGCTTCTTGCAGCAGGTTCTGCGTAAATCATCATGTGTACATGTGCCATCTTATAGACAGCAATGCATTCCAGCGAAATTTCGCCAAATGAGTGAACTTGTTCATTTTTTGGCCAGATGAACTTTCCGCCAGCAGAACTCTGTCACAAAATCTGCAGCGTGCACAGAGAAACAGAATCCCATTGATACAAATGGATTGAGACAAGCTGCTGCAAGCGGATTTCTGCAGCAGAATTCTGTCGGCGGGATGTCCCCAGGGTGAACGTACCCTGAAAGTCAGAATAGTAATTGTAATTAAAGAATCAGCAGACAGGTCCAATAGGTTCCAGACCTTCCTAACTAGCATTGAGTCTAGTGTTGTCAGAACTTGGGGTTTGATCTTAGGACTTTTATAATGGAGTGTCACCTCTTTTATCTTCCCCTCTGATTGAGATCTAAAGCAGTAATGTTGTCACATCAAGCATGATACTAGTGTGTTTTGCAGTTATTAATATATGGCAATCTTATAATAAAATTTCTTGTTTTTTTCAGTCGTAAATCTGGGCAATATATGATGAACCACGGGAGCATGAACAGTGCCTTAGATAAAATAGCTTTCAACAGATCGGGATCACAAGACTCCTTAGATGAGCTATCTCTCGATGACTACTGGACAGAAGTAGAAAACATCAAAAAGAGCTCTGATAATGCTCACGAGGAACAGCGTGTGGTGGTTAAAGAGCCGGATGGTAAGAATTTGTCAAGAGCCTGTTGAGGAACATTTCCATTATTTCTTTATTAGTATTTATGTGTAGCTAGCCTCTATAAAAAAACACATTTGAACCTTCACTGAGTGGAATTTTCCTTTAGATTTTTGTAATATGCACTATGATATAAATCCATATAGGATAAAAAATTTTTATATGTAATGTTTATTAAGAACTAATGACAACTTTGTATTTGACTCATGCTTATTTTTAGAGGGTGAACTGGAAGAGGAATGGCTTAAAGAAGCCGGGCTTTCCAATTTATTTGGAGAGAGTTCAGCAGACTCCCAGGACAGCATGGTGTTCCTATCTACGCTAACAAGGACTCAGTCCGCAGCTGTCCAAAAACGGATCGATACTTTCTCTCAGACCTTGAGGAAAAAAAACAAACACCATCAGATCCCTGATGTCCGGGATGTCTTTAAGCAGCCAGCAAGCTCAAAGGACAAAGTATGTACAAGCGACTGAACTCAGATCGCCATAATTGTAAATAATTCTTAGCAATAGTGTTCTTTAAAAAAATATTAAACATCCTATTATGGTTTAAAGGTGAAATATATACTGTGTTTATCGGGTATTACACACATCCTCAGTTTAACAGTGAAATTTGAGTAAAACAAATAAATGTAAAAGAAATAACTTAACGCCACATCATTCACCCAACTTTGATTCTCTCTATTTGCAATTCCTCCCCAGTCTGATCCCCCCCCCTGTGCCACATCATTCATCCCCCTTACCAGCCCCTGTGCCACAACATTCCCCTTATCCCCGTGCCTCATCATTTCCCCATGTGATTCCCCTGAGCCTCATCATTTCCCCCTGTGAACTCCCCCTCAGCATATTTCCCTTGTGCCTCATTTCCCCCTGTGATCACCCCCTCAGCATTTTCCCCTTGTGTATGTGATCACCCTCTCATCATTTCCCCACTTCTCCCCTGCTTTTTTTCCTTTTCTTTTTACCTTTCCTTACCTTGCCATGCTCGTGCAGGTTCAGCGCCACTGACATGTGACATCCTCTGCCGGCTCCTTTGTCCCCTGCAGCCGCAGCTGATTAAAAGTGGCCAAAGCAGCGGCTGCTTGATGTTAGAACAGTGACCAGCGGCGGCTGCAGGCCCTGACGTGACACCTAAACTGAGGGCTGCTGATCTTTAACAAGCAGCTAGTGCTGTGGCCACTTTCAATCAGTGACCAGTGGATTTATTTGTGTATAACACGTAGGTAGGGTTTTTGCCTTGTTTTTTATTTATTTATTTTAGGTATGTGTTATACGATGATAAATACGGTAATCATTATGTAAACCAATGATTAATATTGACATATAATAGTATAAAAAGTATGCTATATTTAAAAGGATTTGGTACAAAGCAATTTTCATGATATATTTGTTATATACGGAGCAACTTGTGATATCAGTGCAAGTGACATAAAATGTATGTTGCTCCATGCGAGATTAATGCTATAGTCAGCCATCTATATTGATAGTTTAAATGTCACATGACTTTCATGGTGTTGGCTTCTACTGGAGTATGACTGTCCACAGCACTGTTGGCAAAGGTTAACTTTTTAGGACTCATGCATGTGACTGACTCTTAAAGCAAGATGTTGGTGAAGTAGCCCCATGCATGTGGTACATATCGTGATGGTGTAAGATTATACAGTATGCAAATGAATTAATCTATGCAAAACAGATAGGGGTAGATTTATCAAAACCTGTCCAGAGGTAGAGTTGACCAGTTGCCCACAGCAACCAATCGGATTTCTTCTTACATTTGTAAAAATGGCCTCTGAAAAATGAAAGAATCGATCTGATTGGTTGCTTTGGGCAACCCAGCAACTTTTCCTCTGGACAGGTTGTGATAAATCTCCCCCATAGGCCTTAAACTCCTAGTGGAACCACTTATAATGGTGACATAGTGATCCATTATGGTGAATACTACAAGAGGAGCAGGTAAAGAACAGGTTAGCAGGTTCCATGACCCTAAATATTGTTAGAAGGGAAGATAAAACCTATGGATAGTTTGTGGATGTGGTTGTGTCATGGAAGAGTATAATAAGAAAAGTATTACAACTGGGTTGATACATGCCTATTACTTCATATGAGGAGGTCTTGGTGCTTGTTGGAGGTTTTAAGAGATAATTGATAATAAGAGAAATTTTGGTAAAGATTAAAATGTTCTGAATAAGATGGAGAATGTTTTTCTAATAGTTGTTAGGGTGCAGCTTTTAAAGGAGTTCATTTTGAGGAATGGAGGGGTATACAGGGTGTTTTGAGATGTATTTAAGTTTTGGTGGAATTTATGGCATATTTCATGGAGTGGACAGTGTTTGTGCATTCTTGTTCTTGGAGTTTTGCTAATAAGTTATTTAACTTGCTAAAGGGGTACTCTCCTCTAATACATCTTATCCCCTATCTATAGCTGCCGCTGGGGCCCCCCACAATCTGTCATTCAGCACCCATGAGTTCTCTGCAGCGCTAGAGGCTCCGAGTGTGCAACGTGACGACCACGGGGCCAGAGTATCATGACGCCCTGTGCTGGACCCCCGTGATTAGACATCTTATCCCCTATCCTTTGGATAGGGGATAAGATGTATTAGGGCCTGAATACCCCTTTAAGCAAGTTAAAATACAGAGTATGGTCCATTGGAGAGCCATTCTGGGATTTTTTTTATGTATATGAGAGTTGTAGTTTAATATCTCTAATTTATTTGGTAACTGCTCAAGTTGGGTTTATTTGATTCTTTTCTTCTAATAAGTTTAATCCTAGGGAAGCAAAACAGACCAATATGGATTTAGATTCAAAGTTTGGAATTGATTGAGAAATAGTCTGTATCTGAACAAGAGAGGTTGGGCCCTGTGGCCAACCCCAAAAAATATTAGATAGGGTACCCTGATCACACATCTTGTTGCAGTTTCTTGATATGCGCTTCCATTTCTGAGATATTGGGGTTTATAATTTTGTCTGACAATTCAGGGAATCAGTCAGACGGTCAGTGTAAACTTAGTTTTAATAATGGGAGTGAATATCAGGTGTTGGGCGGGATTATACAGTCAGAAGGTGCAAATGTTTAACATTAAGGGACGTGTATAATCCCGCCCATTATCTGATATTCACTTCCATTATTCAAATAAAATTCAGACTCATCTGACTGATTCCCTGAATTTTCAGACAAATTTCAAACCTTCATATATTAGGAATAGAAGGATGTATCAAGAAACTGTAAAAAGGTGTGTGATCAGGTAGGTTCCCTATGATGTTTAATAATAATGCAATGGTGTTTTACTGGGTTTAAAAAAATGTTTTAAAGGAAAAAAAATTGTCTTACTATAATGTTGTTGTTTTTTTTGTTTTTTTTGTGGGTGTCAGTCACCTTGTCTGAAAAGAAGCAATGGTGCCATTGAACAGTCTAGACATTTGGGAATGGGGCAATATAAATTACTAAGAAACCAGGCCTTGAGGCCTTAATCAGGCTCTTGGTTGCCATAAAAGCCAAATAGCTTTATGCAGTACTATCATGTGGGCCACAGTTGGGTAACAGACTGGGCCCCTTAGGAATGTCTGGCCCCTACTATGCTTCATTTGAGGGGTTAAATCGTGAAGTTTAGAGTTATCTCCATTCCAAGCCACTGTAGGGTAAAATTATTGCTGTTAAAAAAGGAGTAAAAAAAAAAAAAAAAAATTCTTCAACCATCTAACAACCCCTTGCTGTGCATTTTAGGTGGAAGACTTGAATGGATTTGAATCTACAGAAAAAAGTGAAGCAACTAGTGAAGAACAACATGAAAAATCTGATGGTATTGTTTTTACTTTATCTGATATGTGAGGCCCACTCTTTTCACTCAACTCTCCACTGTGGTTAATAGTGGGTGGTCCTGAGTGGGTTATTGTGAGGTGTTTGTATGTGTGAGGGATTGCCATTCAACTGTAAAAGTGCAGTCTTTGCTTGTGTAAATGTATTAACACTTTTTGTTACATTATTGGCTTAGTGCATGTTAAGTTATGTAACTATAGACATTGGTGGCAGTACCAGCACTAGTAGCAGCAGCAACAGCCAGGTGGTAGTAGTAGCAACTGCATCAGCAAGCAAAAGTTCTCACTGTCTTCCAGGGATTGTGTAGTTTTGGAGGATAGTATGGCCCTTGTGGTCTGGTTAACTGGTTCAAAGTCTTCTCAGGAGGAGGGAAAAAAAAGTCCGACGATATGACAATGAACCAGTTGTCTGTGGATTTCTCTTTGTCTATAGTTACGTGACGCAACAAAAATGTTCATCCTACAGTCTGTTCCATCATTTGCTGCTGTCCTGTAGAGCTGGGTGGTATGACCAAAAATGTGTATCACGGTATTTTTGTAACTTATGGCGGTTCCACGGTATATAACAGTATTTCTTTCACCCCCCAAATCATGTGACCCGCGAGCGCTGTTCTGCTCCCCCCAATAAATTATCAGCCCAGCGGGGTACTACTCACATATGTCACCCGCAAGCACTGTCGTCCTCCTCTTTGTTGCGGGCCACCGACGCTGGAACTCTATACTGTACGCCAGTGGTCTCCAACCTGCGGACCTCCAAATGTTGCAAAACTACAACTCCCGGCATGCTGGGAGTTGTAGTTTTGCAACAGCTGGAGGTCCGCAGGTTTGAGACCACTGCTGTACACTGTATCCCTATGCCCAGGCTTCAAAAGATAAAGAAAATAAACTTTGACTTGCCTACGTTACCGTCCCCAGCATAAGGCCGACGTAGTTTATTTTCTTTATCTTTTGAAGCCTGGGCATAGGGATACAGCATACAGCAGTGGTCTCAAACCTGCCAACCTCCAGCTGTTGCAAAACTACAACTTCCCCATACCAGTATTGCGGTATGGGGAAAAATTCATATCGTGCAGCACAAAAATTTCGGTATTCGGTATGAACGGGTATACTGCCCAGCCCTACTGTCCTGTCCTCTGGCTACTATTAGTCCCACCAGACACTATTAGTCCCACCAGACCTGCTGTCCGGTCCACTGTTTACAAATACACTAATCCTCTTGCAACTTCCAATTTTTAGAAAAATCTATGGCATCTTTACTTTCCAGACTTAAAACCTGTGGCTACTCTAATGGGAGAATGTATGTAAAGCTTGGAAAAAGCCACTGCGATACCTCAGTGTGCATTTTATCCCTGGCAGACATCTGTCAACAACCAAGGATACATTATCCAGCTTCATTTTACAGTTACAAAGCATACAAAATCTGGTGCAGTGTGTTTTTAAACAAGCATTTAGTTACCATGAGTGACCTCATGCCACTATAACATTGACATTAACTTAACTTAAAATCATTTTCAAACTACTTTAATACATTCCTAGGTGATTCTAGCAGTGTTATACAGAAATTTTAAGCTCTAAGACAGCATTGTACACGTGTTTGAGGATTATTCTATTGCCCGTTCAGTACGAACCAAATTTTTTCGGAAGGTTTGGGGAGCCCCCCAAGCTGAAGTTTTGAAATGTTTGCTCAACTATAGCTATAACCATATAGCACAACACTGGAAAAGATGCTTGTTCTATGTTCACACTTTTCTTGGATTTCATTTCTGAAATGGGAAGTAGTTCTCTTACACTAACCCTTTTCCTTCCCTCTTTTAAAATGTTTTACTACTCATTCTCTTTGGAGAACAGAGGCGTAACATGAAGCTGTCATGCTTCAATGCAAAATTTACAAGGCTTCCTACCTACCATGTGCCATTAAGAATATCTGTATCTTCTTTGGTGATGGAGAAGCCCGGGTGTGCCAGCTACCTGTACACTTCCTATGGCTACACCACTATTTGAGGGAAAAAGATGCCTTTTTATATGCCTTTTTATATGCCTTTTTAGTTTGACTAAAGACTTCAAAGATTCGTTAATAAGTTGGCAACAGTGAATGCTGGGAGTCCTTTTAGATTCTGGTTTTGTTTTTTATTTGGGGAGAAGAATTTTGTGGATAGTGTCCCTGTGGACTGCACACAACATTTCTATTTTTTCAGTTGCATGTGATATTTACTGAGACTGTTTGGTTGGCAGACTAAAATGTTTTGTAGAAATAAAAACATTTCCCTATTGTAAATCCAAGCATGCTGAAGAAAACCACAAACCTAACTCCCTGGGGATATGCAAAGCATTACAGACTATTTCCTAGTTCTCATCCTTGCCGAAGGATGTAAGATAGAGACACAAGGGATACAAAGCATTAAAAGAGAGGTGAAAGATACAAATAAACAATTACCAAGACCATTACAGCGCATTATACAGCATTGTACTCAGCACCTCAGTATCCCACCAGTCCCAAGTGCCAATTACATGCCCCTTTTTTACTGTTGTGAATGGGGTGCTGATTGTTGTTTCCCTCCACCCACCTCTACTGCTTTGCTGCTCACTCGGTGAGGAGAAAATACAGTATATCATGAAGAGAGTATATTCTTCTTCTCTTTCTTTGTTCTATTGCCTCCTCTGAATGCTTGGCCAGTACAAATGAATAGTAAAGTTTTTTTTTTGGTGCAGAAACCCAGTAGTGGCACTAAAATTTGTAACAGGGTGAATTAACATGTATGGAAATTGTTTTGTTTAAAGGGGTACTCAACCCCTAGACATCTTATCCCCTATCCAAAGGATAGGCGATAAGATGTTTCATTGTTTCATTTCATTTCCCCGCAGCAAGCATCAAATGATAGGGGATAAGATATCTAGGGGTGGAGTACCACTTTAAATAGTTTTTGTAAATTAAAGGGGTTATCCAGGGATAGAAAAACAAGAGCTGTTTTCTTCCAAAAACAGCAACACACCTGTCCTCAGGTTGTGTGTGGTATTGCAGCTTCATTCCATTAAAGTGAAAAGAGCCAAGTTATAATACCACATACAACCTGAGGACAGATATGGTGATGTCTTTGCATAACTATTTTAACAATATTAATATGTCTAAGTGTGTTGCAAATTGATAGTGAATCTATAGTGAATTTATTGTGGAAAAAAAAAATCTGACCTCACCCTTACTCTTCCTGTAAACCTAGGACTAGTAAATGAAAATACAGATGGAGCAGAAAATACAGTAAAAGATATTCCCACTTCTGAAACTGACATCAATCTGGAGATTTCATTTGCTGAGCAGGCCTCTAATCTCCGAGAGTTCACTACTATTAGGAACGAGAAGGAAGATGACTCTTTATTACCAGTGCGTATTCCCCTATAGTCTGCAATGTATCATGAATATTTGCCAATGTGATATAATGCTTCAGCTTCCATTTAAAGAGTGAGTACTCCTCCCGGAGTTTAAGGATCCCTATGAGAGTGCTTTGTGCTTTTCTCTCTTACAAACAGTCTACCTTTGTAATAGAAAGTATTGATTTTCCAATATGTGATCCGGTCTGTAAAAATGGATTGAAAAATGTATATGTCTTGTTGGATATTTAAAGGTTTTTAGATCTTCTAATGCATTGTTTTCCATTGTGTACCTTCAGATTTTGCAGAACTTCAACTCCCAGCATGCCAGGAGTTGTAGTTTTGAAGTCGCTGGAAAACTTTTTTGTTCTGTAGCATAAATATGTATTTTGTCCCCGTGACTAATGTCGCTAGTTAATTTAGTTATGTGTTACTGTAATATTTATTTTTGAAGTTCAACAAACCAATGACACTGTTTATGTACAGAACTACAGGCTTCCTCAAGACAAGACTGGCATCACAAAGATCGGGGATTTGGCACCTCAGGATATGAAGAAGGTGACTTCTTTAGCTCTTATCGAGCTTACTGCCTTATTTGACGTCCTGGGTACAGAACTAAAACTTCAACGAGCTGCCAAAATAAAAGTTAAAGGTAAATAAGTAAAGAGAACAAATAGTCTGTGTTTTGACTACAAAAAAGAACATTCTGCTGGTCAGATAGAATTAGGATAACCTATTAATATAATTTAAAGTCATTAAGGGGATGTCTTAAAGGAGTAGTCAAGTATAAAAAATGTAGGGGATAAGTGTCAGATCTCCGGGGGGTCCGACCTCTGGGACATGAACGTGGTTTCTCCGGCTATCTCATAGAGATGCATAGAGGGGGTATGTTGATAACAGCTACGTGCCATGGTTAACACACTTCATTCATGCAGAGAGCCTTGGTGCTGGGTGGAAGATCGCGTTGGGTCCCAGCGGTCCTACCTCCCTCGATCTTACACTTATCCCCTATCCTGCAAATAGGGGTTCCTTTTTTTTTATACTGGATAACTCTTTTAGAGCCTACAGTATATTGTACATGTTCTGCTTTGTCACCAACAGGCGGTTCAGTGTTATTTAGACAGCAGACTACAAATATTATTTGAGAACCTTGAGAATATTATGTGGACACTGTATTTATCATACAGTTACTTGTATCATTGCTATGAAGTACATCATGGGAGGTTGTCTGTAGAGGATACTGTACGTGAATTACAGGCTAAGGTTGGCACTTAAAATATAGCAGAAGTGGGATAATATACAATCCAAATATGTAAGAAACATGAAAATCTGTATTTTTTTTTTTTTTTTTTTTTCTTGCTCCTAGACAGCTCACTAAATGGATAGAATTTACATAGTTACTGCTTATTTTCTTTTTGTATGTAAAGAAATGTTCCACTTTTACATATAGTTGAATTTTTTTTCCCCCCAATTAGAATCCGGAGTCTTTCAGGTTCCTTTGTCTGTTTTGCTGGAGTTAGATCAGAGGAAAGTTCCAGGCACCAAAGTCCCACTCATCTTTCAAAGTGTAAGTTTTCATTTCCATACTAGTTTTAAGTAAATCCTGGATATATTTTGCACTTATTGGCAAATAAACAGGTCCAAAACATCCAATGTATGTACTTTGTCACCAAAAGAGTCACTTTAGACCATCAGTCCATCCAACTCTTGTCTAGACAAGTAAAGAGCAGGTTTACCATGATCTTAATAGGCACCCTAAGCCTTATTTTTGCCCTAAAAGGACACAGAACAGGTCGGAGCACAACTGACACCACTGGGTCCCAACAGATCACATTTATTTGAAAAGGGTCCATCAGGGATCCAGTATTTTACAGGAGCGGAGAAAAAAAATAGTACATGCACTTTTTTTGTTTCTCAACTTCACTCCCGCCCTTCCAATGAACGCTGCATCAGAGCTCCCTTTACAGAGGCACAAAGGCTGTGTGAATCAACCCAAAACTTTAGTATCTTGGATTCAGATCAGTTATATGTATAGTATATTAGAGCATCCAGGTTTATAGGTAATTTTAAGGGGTCCAAGGTGGATGAAAAAATAAATGGATAAGCTGTACATTTTCTCCATACTTGTGTACTCTGACTCTTGTTTCGCTGCAGTGTGAATATTATGCAAATATTCCTGACTTATTTCTCTTTTGGTTTAAAAATGGTGTAAAGAGGATTGTTGCAGATCATGAGCCATCAAGTTGCTTTGACAAAAAATGTATTATACTCTCTTTTTGTAATGATTTGTATTTATTTGTAGCTGATTGAACAAATAGAGAAGGGAGGACTGGAGACAGAAGGCGTCCTAAGGATACCTGGAGTAGCTTCAAGGATTAAAGTAACATCATTTATTAATATACTATTCTGTTGCTGTGACTTTATTTATTCATAATGAGACTGAACCAAAGATATTTGGTCTGTTTGTATCGACAGGTTAGTGCAGGTGAAACTGATGACAGATTTCCTTTAAAGGAAATCTGTCACCAGTGTCACCTGCACTAACCTGTCGGTACAGACAGGTAGGGCAGGAGACACTGATAACAGTACTTACCTTGTCCCGGTCCATGCAGTCGTTCTTCTTAATCTTCTCTGGTATCTTCAGCTCTGTGACAGGCTTGTAGCATGGGCAGAGCTTAGTGACGTCAAAAGTGCAGTACTGTGCTGGGTCACGCTGCTAGAGCATGGCAGTGGTGACGTCGCTAAGCTCCGCCCATGTTCCAAGCCGGGCCTGGAGCTGAAGATATCGGAGAAGATTACCGAAGATCGACTGCACGAACCGGGACATGGTAAGTATAGTTGTCATCAGTGTCACCTGCACTACCTGTCTGGTAAGTGCAGGTGACACTGGTAACAGACTTCCTTTAAAGTGTACCTGTCACCAAAAAAAACTTTTGATATAATGTAGATAATACTATTATATGTATATTTGTAATATACATTGATTTAAAAATGTGTATATTTTGGGATGAAAAAATGCTGTCCCTGCAGCTATTGCCTGTGTGCGTATATGAAGAGTCCAAATAAAGGAAGTCAGAGCAAGATAAGAAGGGCTCTGTTTAGGCTCCTGGCTTGTCAATTATCCTGCTGTGTGAGCCAAGAGCATGTCATAGAGGCTCAGTGTGCAGAGTTCTGCTTGTCCTAAGTGCACAGAACCCTGCTTGTCCACCCACACTTTCTGTATTGGACTCCTCATCGAGACACACAAACAACAGTTGAAGACTATACTGGATAACTTTTGAAACTGGATAACTTTTCTTCTGCACAGGTTTTGATAAATCTCCTCCAGAGCCTGTATGTTTGCAATGTGACTATTGCTTTGTGCTGTATGTGACCTCCATTATATTCCACTGAGATTTTTTCTTGGTGATACATTGCAGTTGTGAAATGTAGTGGATTATTTCAGTTGTAATTCTATATAGTGGAGTTATTTTTCCTTAGTGTTAAACATTGTAAGGGTGCTAAAGTATATGGTATCCGCCATGCTTATGGAGAAGGATTAACGGGAAATCTGAGTCACCTGTAGATAAAAATTCTTTTGCTTTTGAAATTTAGCCTTTTTATAGATGTGGTAAACCATTGTCTGGTTTTTTTCTGTGTTTTGTGTTTATGTTTTTGTTGGTTACTACTGACATAAAATGTCTTTCTAATCTTAATAGTTTTGAGCTGCAGTCAATGACATGGGGAGGGGGGTTGCAGACATTTTTGCAGAGGGGCATAATTTCAATGGAGTACTCCTCTACCTTTAAACTTAACCCCTAGCCGCAGCATATGGGATAAGTCTGATTATGAGGGGTCGGACAGCTGAGACTTCCTGTGATCTCCAGACCGAGTCCGAGATACAGTACGCTCCAAAAGACAGTGCATAGATAAATATGAGAGTGAGAGAGAGACGGACAGATAATACAGATAGAACAGTTAGACATTCTCTTACCAATCACGTATGAATTAAAGCAGACAGCTTATTTTTCCTGTACTGAGCACAGGTGTAACATGTGAGGACCTGCACAAGGATCTTCTCTTGTGCAGCACCTAAAACATTTCCCCAGGACAATATGAAAGGAAATCGCTCCAACACAAGACAATAAACAGCAGATGTGTGTCAGGATGTAGTTCTTTAAACATAATTATTTAGACCTAAACTTCAAATTCCGCTTTAAAAACCACAATATCCTGCAGGTAATTGTGAAAGTTTAACAACAACCTACATATATATATATATATATATATATATATATATATATATATATGCACACAGTCATGACCATAAATGTTGGCACCCCTGAAATTTTTCTCGGAAATTAAGTATTTCTCACAGAAAAGGATGGCAGTAACACAAGTTTCGCTTTGCACATGTTTATTCTCTTTGTGTGTATTGGAATTAAACCAAAAAAGGAGGAAAAAAAATCAAATTGCAAATAATGTCACAACAAACTCCAAAAATGGTTTGGACAAAATTATTGGCATCCTTAAACTGGTACTCCCCTGGAAAACATATATTTATTTTTAATCAACTGGTGCCAGAAAGTTAAACAGATTTTTAAATTACTTCTATTTAAAAATCTTAATCCTTCTAGTAATTATCAGCTTCTATTTGCTCCACAGGAAGTTCTTTTATTTTTGAATTTCCTTTCTGTCTGACCACAGTGCTCTCTGCTGACATCTCTGTTCATTTTAAGAACTGTCCAGAGTAGGAGTAAATCCCTATAGCAAACCTCTCCTGCGACAGACAGTTCCTAAAATGGACAGAAGTGTCAGCAGAGAGCACTGTGGTCAGACTGAAAAGGAAATTAAAAAAGAAAAGAGCAGGATTAAGGTTTAAGATTTTTTTTTTATTAAAGTAATTTACAAATCTGTTTAACTTTCTTGCACCAGTTGATTAAAAAAAAATAGTTTTCAGTGGAGTACACCTTTAACTTAATATTTGGAAAAAGTAACTGAAATCAGTGGCTTCCTATATCAATAAGCTTCTTACACCTCTCAGCCGGAATGTTAGACCACTCTTCTTTTGCAAACTGCTACAGGTCTCTTTTATTGGAAGGGCGCCTTTTCCCAACAGCAATTTGAAGATCTCTCCACAGGTGTTCAATGGGATTTAGATCTGGACTCATTGTTGGCCACTTCAGAACTCTCCAGCGCTTTGTTGCCATCCATTTCTGGGTGCTTTTTACCTACGTTTGGGATCATTGTCCTGCTGGAAGACCCCATATCTCGGATGTAAACCCAGCTTTCTGACACTGAGCTGTATAGTGTGACCCAAAATCTGTTGGTAATCCTCAGATTTCATGATGCCTTGCACACATTCAAGCCACCCAGTGCCAGAGGCAGCAAAACAACCCCAAAACATCATGAAACCTCCACCATATTTCACTGTAGGTACTGTGTTCTTTTCTTTGTAGGCCTCATTCCATTTTCAGTAAACAGTAGAATTATGTGCTTTACCAAAAAGCTCTATCTTGGTCTCATCTGTCCACAAGACATTTTCCCAGAAGGATTTTGGCTTACTCAAATTCATTTTGGCAAAATGTAGTCTTGCTTTTTTATGTCTGTGTCATCAGTGGGGTCCTCCTTGGTCTCCTGCCATAGCATTTCATTTCATTTAAATGTCAACAGATAGTTAGCGCTGACACTGATGGTCCCTGAGCCTGCAGGACAGCTTGAATATCTTTGGAACTTGGTAAGTGACTGCTTATCCACCATCCAGACTAGGGATTGACCGATTATCGGTTTGGCTGATATTATCAGCCGATATTCACAATTTTGGATGTTATCGGAATCGGCAATTACATTGCCGATAATGCGCCCACACCCCCACCACCGCACCCTCACCGCCCCGGCCAGAGACTGCTGCTGCCCCATTGCTTCCCCCATAATTACCTGTTCCTGGGGTCCACGCTTCTTCTGGCTCCTGCGGCGTCCTGCATTACGCTGTGCGCTGCGCAATGATGTCACTGTCAGTGCGCACAGTGACAGCTCAGGATGCCGCAGGAGCCAGAAGTAGTGCGGACCCGGGCCCCGGGAACTGGTAATTATAAAACCGAGGATGGGAGAGGCAATGGGGCAGCGGCGGTGGTTGGACTAAGGACCGGCAGGGGGAGATAAGTGGGTGGCGGTCTCTGGCCCGAGGATAAGGCGGGGGGGAATTGGACTCAGGAGGACCTCAGGATAGGCAGGGGGAGAGAAGCGGTTGCGGTGGCAGTCTCTGGCTAGAGGGTAGGGGGGGGGGGGTGTTGGACTCAGGAGGTCCCCGGGAACTGGTAATTATAAAACAGGGGATGGGAGAGGCAATGGGGCAGCGGCGGTGGTTGTACTGACGACCGGCAGGGGGAGAGAAGCGGGCGGCAGCGGTCTCTGGCCCCGCAAAAGCTGCTTCAGTTCCTTGATTTAAAGCGCCCGCTTTAAATCAATGATCTGCAGACACTTCTTCGGGGTTGGGGGGTGGAGAAATAGCCGATAACTTATATCGATATTCCGGTCTAAGTTATCAGCTATTGGACTGAAAGGCCACAGATTATCGGTATCGGCCCTAAAAAATCTATTTTTCTATTCCATCGATGCTCAGGGAGATTAGCTACAGTGCCATGGGTTGCAAGCTTCTTGATAATGTTGCGCACTGTGGACAAAGGCAAATCTAGATCTCTGGAGATGGACTTGTAACCTTGAGATTGTTGATATTTTTCCACAATTTAGGTTCTCGAGTCCTCAAACAGTTCTCTTCTCTTCTTTCTGTTGTCCATGCTCCTTTTTATCTGCTTTCAGGTGTTATTTTTATATTGCCCACTCCTGTTACTTGCCCCAGGTGAGTTTAAAGGAGCATCACATGCGTGAAACAATCTTATTTTTCCACAATTTTGAAAAGGTGCCAATAATTTTGTCCAGACCATTTTTGGAGCTCAGTGTGACATTATGTCCAATTTGCTTTTTTTCCCTCCCTTTTTTGGTTTAGTTCCAATACACATAAAGGGAATAAACATGTGTATAGCAAAACAAGTGTTACTGCAATCCTTTTCTGTGAGAAATACTTCATTTTCTTGAAAAATTTCAGGGGTGCCAACATTTCCGGCCATGAGTGTGTGTGTGTGTGTGTGTGTGTGTGTGTGTGTATATATATGTGTGTGTGTGTGTGTGTGTGTATGTATATATGTATATAATATAAAAAAAATGTTTGCACTATTGTGCAAGTCAGGCCTACAATGAACTATTTTGCATCTGTGTATTTAATTTTATTTACACTATTTATTTAGTTTATTTATTGTAAATAGTTTTAATAGTTCGGTGTAAAATCAACACAGTACATAACAAATCATAATGTACTATTTTTTTCAGTCTCTATGTGCGGAATTAGAAGGCAAGTTTTATGAGGGAACATTCAACTGGGATAACGTAAAGCAGCATGATGCAGCCAGTATCCTGAAGTTCTTCATCCGAGAGCTCCCTCTCCCATTGCTTACGGTGGAATATATGAAAGCTTTCCATTCTGTGCAGCGTGAGATCATTTTATTGTTTAATTTAATATAGTGTTTGGCTTTTGCGCTTCTTACCATCTGAAATCTTGTGTATTTGCTGCAGTCATCATTTTATTTGTGATCCCACATATAAAGTTGGATAAAAGGACCTTTATTTAGAAAATAATGAAACCACAGAAAGCTGGCGCTCTCTTTCAGGCCCTTCAATTTTGCCTTTTATTGCTGTGCATGACATTGTGACATTTATTGCTTCATTGCTGGAATACAGAACCCATAAACACTGCAGGTCAAGGGATTATATGATTACTCACAATGCTGAACATATTATAATAGATTAAGACTTTAACTGAATTTAGCTGGACAGCAATCTGCTAACATACAGAACATTATAAACACAAACAGAATAGATTCTAACATTTTATGTTTAGATGCCATCTAATGTTACTTTTGTAAACATACAGTTAACAAGTGGTTCAAGAAAGTTCTTGCCATTTAAGACCGTTTTCCCTTAAAGAGTACCCCTTATTATTTTGTTAAATGTTATAATACGCCCAGTACACATTCCCCCATCATGATAAACATGCCTTTATTTGTATTATTTGTTAGTTTTCTACCTTGATATTGCTCTGTATTTTCTGCTCAGTCAGCCTCACAGACTGGGAAGGGGCGTTACCCAGCAGATGTGACATCATATGAAGCCATACAGGGGAGAACTTCACTCTGCTACACACAACCCAGAGCAGTTCAGTGTGAGATGAGCTGTGATTGGCCAATGCTGCACACACACCCCTCAGCATTTCCTGCTTTTGGACTTCTGCCAGGCCAACAGGAGTCCAAAGTCTGTGCAAAAGATTGGGGAAAATGTGCTCTGGACAAGTAGGGAGACACCTAGTGGAAGCTTTTTTTTAAACACAAAACATAGAAAACTTTTTTTTTTTTTTTTTTTTTAAACAGTACATTAGAAAATGTTTTTATTTACCATTAAGAAAGCAATAGCAAAAAATAGTTTTAATGAGAGTGCCCATTTAAATTACAGCCCACTTATTACGACCATTTGGGGCAAAGTTAATACTGCCGTATACAACATTTATTCCACCATATAGAAGGAGATTTATCAAGCTCAGTAGTAGATTTCTTTTGCGTAAAAAAGCCGCACGTACTTGCGCACGTGCAACTTTTCTATACATGCTGCGACTTTTTGATTTTAGCTTATTCCAAAGCACATTTCTGAAATCTGCTCACATAGTCATTTTTTTTTTTTTTTTTGCTCCATTTAAAAGTCGCATATGTATTCCAGGTCCAACCTGGCTTACAGAAAGTGCAAACGTCTGCAGAAAAGGAAATTAACACCCACTTTAACAACTGTTCTTGTTCTGCATCATGAAACAAACCTACTACATTAATGTTAATGTTAATTATAGAAAAAATTTATTATATAACTAATAACTCTATTAATTTTAAGGTTGAAAATACACACTGCACACCTTGTTAATTTTAGAACACATACATGCTGGCATACCCACTAAATTTTAAAATCAATGTTGTGTTAAAATAGAATAAGGCACAAAATAATTGTGTAAGAATTTTTACAGACTACGTAAATAACCCATATGTGGCACTAAAATTTTTCCTTAAAAAAAAAAAAGCCTCCAGAGTACGGATATTCATGGTGCGGCATAGTCTGTTTTAATATTTTTTTTTATTTCTGAGGAGGGTGGATGGGTTGTTGCGGGATAGTTGCAGTGCAGCTATTTAGTGCTTTCACCCGATGCGGTATCCCCCCCCCCCCGGTCACTCTCTAGCAACGCTACTGGTAATAAAGGGTAGATAAAGAACTTCAGCTATTAACATAAGGGAAAACTTTTCTGCTTTAAAAAATGCTTTTGTAAGAGGGTTTCCTGGGTTTTGCTTATGTGTGATTTATAAATAATGTCCATATAATGTGACATTGTTGAATAATAGCCCTCATAATCAAAGTCAGTTGCTAAATATCACTAGATGATTTTGGTTTGCTCCCAGGGACCCTTTGAGGGACCTGCTAGTAAATGCCACTCCTAAACCTGACCCAAATATATAAATAAAAAGTTCAGACAAATTTATGTAAAACTTTAATGCCATTTGAATAATTCTTTGACATGTTGTCCAGCCATGACAAATGTTTAGATTGCTTCGTGTCTCACTGTTGAGAGACCCGATGGAGTCGCGAGTTACAGCCAGATGAAGTGTGCTGCAGTGTGCGCCTCACTCCCTGGCTGTAACTAAAACCCAGCTCTTTCACTGTATATGTTTTTGGAGTTAAAGGAAAACTGTCACATGTTCACTCCTGCACTAACCACAGGTACTGACAGACAGTGCGGGGGACACTGATTCATATGAGCCCTACCTTGCCCGGATCCGTCTGGCCAATCGCCCACAATCTTAGTTTTTCTATATATGCAAAATGTGGCTGTAACTGGCACAGGCGGGATTTTCAGGAGCCTAGTGGCACTGTGACGTCTGTGCCGCCCAGTCCGCTTATGAATATTCATCCCCCTTCCCTCCGGCTCTCCCTCTCCCTGCAGCTCCTAACTGGTCCTCACAGCGCATGTGCCGCTTCCTGACAGGAGCGGCGGGGAGAGCCGGAGGGAGGGGGATGAATATTCATAAGCGGACGGCACAGATGTCACAGTGCTAGTTACAGCCACATTTGCATATATAAAAAAACTAAGATTGCGGGCGAACGGCTGGACGGGTCCGGGCAAGGTAGACATCATATGAATCAGCGTCCCCTGCACTATCTGTCAGTACCTGTGGTTAGTGCAGGAGTGAACATGTGACAGTTTTTCTTTAGCTAAGCTTTTGACATGCCTGGACAATATGTCAAAAGTTTATACAAAGTCTATAGCATTACAGTGAATAGTGACACAGGTAGATGGAGAAGACGATAGATGAAGCTTACAACTCAACCCCCCTCTCCGGTGAAATGACACATTAAAGGTGAGAAGGTCACACAGCTCCTGTCTATTGTTGTCTGTGTCCATTGGTCCGGCCTTAAATCATATCTCTATATGCTATAAAAAAAAATGCTCAGCCATTATGGTTTCCCCCCTAATAATGAAAAAAAAAAAAAAATGAAATAAAAAGAATTTAAAACAAAAATAGAAACAGATAAGAAAAAAAGAGCATGTTTCAGCATCTGGCTCTAATCTTCTGACATCATGTCAAAGAGCAGAAGGAGTGGAACAGATTGTTTTATACTTTTGTATAAAAAGATTCACTGTAACTATTAACCTATTGGTTGAAGTCCCTGCTTAATCTGGGCTTAAGAGTCCAGTGGGTGGTCCCATTTAGTGATTGACAGCCTTTCTTGCATAAGCAGGTATGCATGAGATAGCTGCCAGTTAGTAATAAGGACGGACAACTTGACTGCTAAGTCCACAGTAACAGACATTTAAATGAATAAAATACAACATATGCTGATTGTGTTTCCAATAAAACTATGTATCATTTGCCCAGTTCTTTCTGTTCTATAACATGATGCTAGCAGATCAGACAGACAGCTTTTTCAATGTGACAGGTTCTATTTGAATTTCAGTAACACATCTGCCTCGAGCTGAAGGGTATTCAAAGACTGGTTGTTTGGCTGTGTATCTAGGACCTGGACTGTCAGATATGAGTCAGCAGATCATCTCAAAGCTGGACTGGTACTGTGCTGACAGTGGAGAAGGGGGATAGCAGCTCGGCAATAGTCAAATCATGTTATTCTTCAGAAGCATTAAAGGGGTATTCTGGGGGAAAATATTTTTAATATACCACACTAAAATGTATATACTTTTATAATCTAAAAAGTATCCAATCCTGTGAAATATTCTTTTAAGGATTCCTTTGGACTACTCTTTACTGATAAACTTTTGTAGCAAAATATAATAGTAAATTTATGAAAATATGTCACACACCGCTCACAAAACCGGATATGGGGCAAAAATGAGTCAAATCGTAGTGTGAACCCAGCCGTATTCTGCTGGTCTCTGTAGTTTATGGTCTCTACTTCTATATGTCACTGCTGCAGCCAATCACTTGCCTCAATGATGACCAAGGACAGCTAGTCATTGTCTGAAGACGTGCAAGTTGTTTGGTACATATTTTTGTACAAAAATGTACTTACTAGCACATTCAGATTTATGCGAAACTACAAACATATGTATTCATATATTTGTACAAATCCGATAATCCAAATAGAAAATATGAATATGAAGAATGAAATAACTAAAATCTGAATGATGCAGAAGACTAAAATGACGAAAATGAAAACTGTCTACGGTAATAAGGAATATTTTTAAATTATTTTAACTAAACTAAATGAATAGAACCACATTTTCCTGTCGTGTACATGTCTAGTCTGAAGCAGTCACTTGTCCATGACAAGGGGAAGTTTTTAATGGGCACTCTCATCTCAGTAAA
The DNA here is from genome assembly GCF_029499605.1 of Hyla sarda. Classification (NCBI taxonomy): domain Eukaryota; kingdom Metazoa; phylum Chordata; class Amphibia; order Anura; family Hylidae; genus Hyla; species Hyla sarda. Next base: position 261,552,893 of record NC_079191.1, on the reverse strand, counting down.
ACTAATTTTTGCTGTTGCACTCGATATGGTACATAAAAAATCTTTCTAATGTACTTTGTTTAAAAAAAAAAAATAATGAAGTTTTCTATATTTTATTTGTGTTTAAAAAAAGCTGCCACCAGGTGTTTCCCTACTTGTCCAGAGCACATTTTCCCCCATCTTTTTCACAGACTTTGGACTCCTGCTGGCCTGGAGGAAGTCCAAATGCAGGAAATGCTGAGGGGGGGGGGGGGGGTGTGCAGCCTTAAAGGGGTAGTCCAGTGGTGAAAAACTTATCCCCTATCCTAAAGATAGGGGATAAGTTTGAGATCGCGGGGGGTCCGACCACTGGGGCCCCCTGCAATCTCTCTGTACGGGGGCCAGGCTCTCCGACCAGATAGCGGGTGTCAACCTCCGCACGAAGCGGCGGCCAACACGCCCCCTCAATACATCTCTATGGCAGAGCCGGAGATTGCCGAAGGCAGCGCTTCGGCTCTGCCATAGAGTTGTATTGAGGGGGCGTGCCGGCCGCCGCTTCGTGCGGAGGTCGACACGCCCCCTTCCCGCGGGCTGTCGGGGCTCCGTACAGAAGATCGCAGGGGGCCCCAGCGGTCGGACCCCCTGCGATCTCAAACTTATCCCCTATCCTTAGGATAGGGGATAAGTTGTTCACCACTGGACTACTCCTTTAACCAATCATAGCTCATCTCACAATGAATTGCTCTGGGCTGTGTGTAGCAGAGTGAGGGAAGGTCTCCCCTGTATGGCTTCAGATGATGTCACGCCTGCTGGGGAACGCCCCTTCCCAGTCTGTAAATCTGACTGAGACTGAGCAGAAAATACAGAGCCATATCAAGGTAGAAACTAAAAAAAATAACAAAAATAAAGGCAGGGGGTGGTTTATCATGATATGGGCAGTGAACTGGGAGGATTTTGAAATTTAACAAGATTATGACAGGTACTCTAAGTATAGACACTGTCAGGACTTGGGCAGGAATATCCTTGTCATGGGAGAAGCAGGGGATTGGTAAGACGAGTATGAGGGCTTTATTATTATACCCCTTTCTGAACCATTAAAAAGAAATATGTTTAGAGAACCCCTTTAAATTCTGCCTTTTTAGATAATTTCATTTAGTGAATAGAAATAACAAGTAGCAACCATTACAGAAACAGTAAAGCAACTGTAGCAGTAGAGGACTGTATCTTTTTTCCTTTTTTTTCCTCCTTTTTTCAGACCTCCCAAGTAAAAAGCATCGCCTCCAAGCTTTGAATCTCCTGGTCATCCTTCTCCCTGATGTACACCGTGATGCTCTAAAGGTAAGCACCTTCATTCAGTAACTTATATACTAAAGCCAGTTTTACAGTCATGATATGATGTAGCTGCATTTTAGCCTTTATTTCATAGACCACATAAGTGGTTCTACTGAAAAAGAAATAAAATAATGTACCAATCTTTTATAGGGGTTATCCAGGAATAGAAAAAAACAGACCTAATTTCTTCCAAAAGCAACACCACACCTGTTCTCATGTTGTATGTGATATTGCAGCTCAGTTCCGTTGAAGTAATTGGACTCAATTTTTTTATACCACACACAACCTGAGGACAGAGGTGGTGCAATTTTTGGAAGAAATTTGGTCTGTTTTTCTATTTGTGGATAACCTCTTCTAAGGGATGGTTTAGGATTAGAATAAGGAATCTGCAGATAGCGGGAAAAAAAACAAGCTGGAGAAGACATTGGTGCTTTGGGCAATGCCCTGCTGGGAAGGCTTGGGTCCTGGCATCATGTGTATGGTACTTTAGCACATATCCCCTACCTAAATATTGAACAGACCTAGCAAACCCCTTTATGGTAGTGGTGTTCTCTTATGGCATTGGCCCCTTTACTAGAAATTGAGTGATTTAGAGAAAAAATGGTTTAAGGAATATGAGGAGGAATTTAAGGTTTCTGATAGAGCATCTGTGAGAGGAGATGACAAGTCAAATCCATGCTTTCTTTACCGTGCAGCATACAGTATCTGTAACGTCAATATCTGGCACTAATGTCTAGTGCCAGATACCACAGACCTTGTGCAATCCATGTCTTCACAAGCCTAAGCTCTTTTGACAGCACAAGGGAGACTTACACAATATCAAGCTGAAGGGTTTGAAGAGGTTATCCATCTATCAAAAACTGATCCTTAGAATCCCAATGGTCAGAGCCTGGCCAATAACCGACTGACACCAATGCAGCCAATGATTGGCTGAGCGGGCCATCACTGCTGAGAAGGTGGGAGCCAGAGCATTCAGAAGGGAGAGTCGCGCCAAGTTCTGGAGATGGTGGGGATACATTTTTAATAGTTGTATAACCCCTTTATTGTTATGGGTAATTGGTGTTAGAAATCAGTAAATAAATTAGAGAGAAAGGGACAGCTAAATGAATTAAATGTTAACAAAGCTCTCATATTTGGCAGCACAGGAGTTAAAGGAACTAGTGCTTAAAAAAAAAAAAAATAATTGGCCTACTCTCAAGGCATCTGTAAGAAAAAGCCGAATAATAAACTCGATCCTGTTATTTGGGACATAAAGCATGCAGTGTTTCCTCTTTGTTTTAGGCTCTACTTGAATTCCTTCAAAGGGTCGTTGATCACAGAGAACAAAATAAAATGACTCTGAAAAACGTGGCTATGATCATGGCACCTAACCTCTTTTCTCTCCACACATCTCCTGTAAAATCTCTCGATCAGGACGCTGTTACCAGCGCAGCCCGGACGGCATCTGTCATGCTTTTCATGATCAAATACCAAAAACTTCTGTGGACGGTATGTTATAAGTCCAGTCTGTTATATGGAGAAATATTACTTCTTTGTACATGGAGGCATAGGGGGTGACAACCACAATGAAAATACACTTTAGGGTATGTTCACACTGAGGAATAGGTGAGGAATTTACTCAAGTAATTCTGCTCGCTTTTTCTAATCCAAATTATCCTTTAAGGAGTATTCCAGGAATTTTTTTT